>NW_019419705.1:7121-7875 GCF_000390285.2 Anoplophora glabripennis
TTTATGAGAAATAATAATTTGAAAATAATTTGTGAATTTTTACTTTAATTTTACATTTAAATTGTAATTAAATAGCTAACAAAATATTGAAAAAATAAGATTACTTTGGCTTAATATGTAAAAAAAATACTTTTTAAATGAATGATAGCTTCATTTATTTATTCAATAATAGTAAAATAATTCCGAAATTGAAATTTTAATTGATATTTCGTTTAGCAATAATTTTTGTGACATTTTTGTAAATTAAAAAAATTTAAGTGTAAAAGATGCATTTTTTCTGAGGTTCAGGGCTATTCTACGAATTCGTAAATATGCCCATTGTTATTTTTTCGTCGAGCTACCCGTTAAAAAAATAAATTTCTACGATGAATAGAAGCCGAGATATTGCAAAATTTACAGCGCGCATTAATTTGAACTTTGGAATTAAATTTAACTTTTCTCGCGCGCGCGACCGCTTGGTCGAGCTTCCCCCACCACCACGCCGCCGGCCGCCGGACAGTTTACTTAGCAAGTAACTTCTCTTTAAAGGGCTCGTGAGACGTTAATTTTCCACATTTTTCAATGCAATTCACGGGAAATCTTAGTTTACGTCGTAAACTTTATTTTGCGAAAAATTCAAATCATAACATTTATAAACAATTGCTCTACGATTTATAAAAAAAATTCATATCTTGGCTCCTGTTGGTCGTAGAGGTTGCTTTTTTTTAAATTTGTATTTTTTTGCCAGCTATCCATTATATCTATTTTCGGTGAG
>NW_019419706.1:0-1322 GCF_000390285.2 Anoplophora glabripennis
TTGCGGAACCCTCAGAGAGGTTGTGGGGACCCCCAGGGTTCAGCGGAATACAGTTTGAATACCGCAGAAGTCCATATTGGCCTACTGGACTACACATTACATACAGGCACAGTGCATACAAACTCGCCATAATTATAAAGAAACGACTGTCAAAGGAGAGCACAACTTGGTCACTTGATTGGAGTAACTTTTTAGTAATATTTTTTGCTGTTGAACTGATAATAGTTTTAAAATATATAAAATTTTAACTTTTATAACCAACTGGTTCACATTTAAGAAATTATATACTTGGAATAATTTGCCTTTAAAGTTTAATTGTAACGTTTGATAGGCCAATTTAAAATAATATTTATTAAATAAAAACGAATATAAGTTTGTATTAAAAATGTATTCTTTTAATTCGCCTAACAAATAAATATTCTAAAATCAAAAATGGTTATATTAAATCGAATTTGTTAATTATAAACAAACTTGTTGTAAACTGTTTTTTTTTTAATTCAAACAAATCAAATGACTTGTAGTGGATGTAACTGGTTTATCTCAATGTAATTAGCATAAACGTAAACTGACTGCATTCAAAACAACCGATTGCTATAATAGAAAGTAGTCATTGTTTTTTCAGTGTAGTATTGTTTCTAAGAAATAGAATTGTCATTGGAAATACAATAGCAGTCTTCTCCGTATGAATGGCAAAATCGAGTATAGTCTTTCCGAAGTCAGTTGAACATGTACAAAAACGCCTAGCAATAAAATTTAATGAGTTTCATATAGGCGTCCGTAAAAAAGTTTTCTGCTAAAGGTAGAAAATAATAATAATTTGTATATAATGTGCAGAAAATTTCTATTATATGCTCATTTGTTCAATAACATATTTTTTCTTTATATAAACTATAAATTGTCCACCGAATTACATTTCTCGTCATGTCATTGATATTTTAAAATTTTTGTTTTAGCTTTCCCTTTACGCAATGATCATGTTTAATAACACGAAAAATTGTGGACACTGAAACTTTAGTTAACATGTGAATTCTATTTATAATTTCATTATCTGATTTTTCATTTTCTTCCGTTTTTAAACAATAGTAAATATTTAAAATAAGACGCTGACATTGAACATGTAAACCTTTATTTTTAAATTCTAAATCGGTTTCATCAACAACCGGTTCTATTAATTCAATATTGTCTGTCGGTATTTTGTTTTGTTCCGTTTCAAAAGGTCTGCAAAATGCCATGTTGTAATAATATTAGTAAACAAAATATCCCTCTTATTTCTCCCTTTCTCAATTGTAATATGAATGATTAATAGAAAGTGCCTATAATAA
>NW_019419706.1:5017-7948 GCF_000390285.2 Anoplophora glabripennis
GATAATTCATCAGAATATTCAGAGGATGAATTTTAATATACCTACTTTTTTATTTTCTTTATTGTACATTTATACAACACTACATTTACTCACCATAATTTGAATTTTCAAAATACATATATTTTTGTGTGGAATAAAAGTCTATTCATTAAATTTAAATAAATATTTTGATAATAATATTGAATAATTTTATTTGAATTACTAAAAACCCTCTTAACCCGGTTATGATGCTTAAAGTAGTCTCATGTTTTGAAATGCTGTTTTTATATTGTTTACTTATAAGGGAAATGGACCGAGAAATTGAAGCGGCATAGACAAAGACGGATTGTCGGGGATTAAATTTTAGCTACCTGCTACAATTTAGTACAGTTCAATCGCACAAAGTTTTTTTAAAAGTACACCTCATCTATAAAGAAAATGCATAATATAAAAATATTGAATATAAGCACCAGTACTACATTTATTTACGATTTGCATACCTAATGAGCTTTTATTACTCTCTTTCATTTCTAAACAGACTATAGTTGTTAAAAAGATTTTCGCATCCCTTTTTAACTAGTTTCCTCGTTGCCAACGGAAGGGTATATCGTCTGTCCAATTGCCGGGTGGGAAAACAGCAGCAGCGAATTAATTAACAGCGGAATAACGCGGTGTCAATTTACGAAATTGCTAATCTCATTAGACAAGAGATAGCTGAAGTGTCGAGCGTCGATGTTAATTCGGCGATGCACTGAATCACCGTCCGCATTTAGAACTGCGGTCGACACGGTGCAGCTACGCCGTCTTCGCGATCAGCGAGAGGCAGGCTCCAAGCGCGTAATGCCATGTCAAGTGACACATAGAGGAGAGGTCTCCGTAATTCCGCAAGCTTTTGATGAAGACGTGACTCGATTTTTTGCATGATAATCGCCGTGTTCTCTCTTTTTCGTTGAGCACCGCTCGTGTGCTTGTGTTTGATTTCACCTCAAGTGATGAGGATTGGCAGTAATGTATGGCAGCAGTTAAATGGAATTGATTAGAATATATTTGTCACTTCGCCGATAAAAAATTAAAGATTAGCGAATCTAGTTTAGTTTCATCATTTGTTACAATGATTAATAAGTATCTATTAGGTCTGTCTAAAAACAGAGTGAATACCAATCTACAAAAAACTGTAATTGATCAGGAAATTTCATAGTGTGGATAATTTCAATCAAATCTCAATTACAGTTGGTCTTTATTTACAAAGTGCTGCCACTGGATGTTATGTTGTCGATAAGTAAATTCGCTATATCTACTACTAATTTTCCGACGTCTATCTGTACCATCTGTTTTATATTATTCGTTTGTTGACTCTTATTTAGAATGTGGCGGTTTCTATATAAGACCATTTGGTCACTAAATTACTTAAAATTAGAAAAAAAATATATTTTTAGTATTATATTTTCACTATAAAACGTGTGAATTTATCAAATATTTGGGTCTAAACTGTCTTCGAAGTTCATAACTTAGAAATTCATATCTAATTTAGCGGAATGAAATGCAACAAATATATGATAAATTAACCATAAATGTAAGCTGACCCTGTGCATCTTGTGCATGTGCGTTGTGTGTTGCAGTGTTACTCAGGACATGTGGATGTATTTAACAGTACTGTGTGGCGTGTGCTGGTATAAAACATTACGTTTTAAATTTTAAAAAAATCACATAAAGGTTTAAACAAATTTAAAGCCGTCCCTGGTGTGGCAGTAAGCTGTACCGGTTTCGACGGTTTAAATTTTAAGTTCGAAAATGCTGAAATTTATTCAAATCTTTAAAAATAACACAAAAATTAAACAAATAAACAAATTGCTTACCAATAGACGATATGCTCTACAAAAAATAGTTTCCATGTGCTAATAAACATGCTTCCAAACGACGATCAAAATTCTGTCGCTACAGCACACATTCACTGAAAACCGTTGCTGGAATCGAGATAATAGAAATGGTGAATGTGAAATAAGATCCACTTCTTATTTGTGGAAGGGCGAAATGTGCGGTGACTATTAGACGCCTTCATTATAGCCATCTTTCTCTATCGCACGGTTTCTATGACTTACTTTATCGCTCTCACGTAACGGCCGATGAACCATGGGGACTTTCCGACCCTGTATGTTTGCTGTATAATGAACATTTTTATCATTAACATTTTAGTTACACCAGCTATTATTGTACCATTCACATTGTAACGAAGAAATGAAGTGTCATCTTCGTCATCTACGTGTAAATGAGTTTTATAGTCTATAAAATAGTTATCTGTAAATTGATGGCAATTGAGATTAAAAACTATTTCATTTTCATTTAGCAGCAATCTTTACCACAATTCATATTAATTTCATTCCTTCAGGAAAAGGTATTACAGAGTGTCACATGATTAAATGTAACTTTTCCGAGCTCGAAACAATTCCGAAATAGTCTTGACAAAAAAATCATCTATGTTATCTGCAGATTTTATTTATTTTCATTTTCGATAAGCATTGTTTTGACTATTTTACTCGTTTTGAATATTGTTTTCAGGTTTCTTTTTCTTTCCTCCTAAATAGGGTAATTTCTGTAATTAAAATTCTGCATAAAATAATATGTATATGTAAATAACAAAAATAGTGTTCTGTGTTTCATAGAAATTTCTCAAAATGATATTAAGCTATATAATAATGCCAACAATAACCAATAGTGGCACATAGTCTCTTAAGTGTAAAACATGATTCCCATGAAATCTTAAAGCAAATATTCCACTCTATGGAAGAATTGGAAGCTGGAAATCTTTTAAGTCTATCGGAATCGTAGATCATAGAACTGATTCTGTTTTGTACTTGTTTGCACAAAACGATCAAAACTAAATAAAACATAACGAAATTTATGTCATATGGGAATCCTTGAACTGTAAAAATTCTCTACACTTTTGAAATTTGA
>NW_019419707.1:0-2018 GCF_000390285.2 Anoplophora glabripennis
TAGTAAAATAAAACGCAACAGGATTCAGTAAAAATTGAAAACTTATTAATTTTGAATTATGATAATAATTTAAAATTGATTCATGTTCTACACACTCATGAAACAATGAGACAAATATCATAGATGTTAAAAATGTATTTGTACCTGTAGCTTAAAAAATTGGAATGACTAGATAGTAATCTATATTGTCTCATACAAATTTCAGAATTATGCAGCATTAAGATTGTATTGAGTAAGATAGAAAGAAAAACATGTCAGTATCAAATTACTTGTAAAACAATAATTCTGCTACATAAAAACAACCTGTTGTCTGCGCCTGATCTGAAGTTTCGCATCGATCAATTTATTGTAATTCAATGTGTCCGATGTCTACTTATCATAGGTATATCGATTTTTTATTTTATTTATCTTTTTTTATTTATGAACCATTTCCTACATCATTTCTTCAATTGTTCATTAATTTGTATAAATTCAATAAATGGTTATACTATATGTTTGGTATGGTTACACTGTATACCTTGCCTGTCAGTTCGACTGTTTATATCGAACAAAACAGTTTGCCGATGAGAACACCAGGAAAGTAAAAAGAAGATCGTATGGATAGTACTGAAATGAATTCGTGACCGCATTTTCTTTGTTCTATTAAGTTTAAAAATAACAGTAAATGAAAATTGCAAATCATAGTGTAATCTAAAGTTCAGTTGTCTTCCAAGTTAGAAGAAACTTTTAATTGAGGTTTGTGATACACTAGAGTGTTTCTGCTCACTCATAAATATGTTAATATGTAACTAATCAGCTGTTGGAATCTTCACACTTTGCACCTAGAAGGGGTGCAATAATTAAGAAATATCACCCGCTAACGAACGCGTTGGAGGGAAAATTAGCAGAGGCGCAGACTTACTTCCGCAGATTGCAGCTCAATGAAGTTCCTGGGGACGCTTTCCATGCACAGGATTAAAATGGATTGTACCTCCACACATCCAAACTTCGCAAGGTGTGACTCTGAAATATTGGGGCTAGGCGTTAACGCTTAACAACTTCCTAATTAGATTAGAGGTTTCAAAGGAAATTACAGCCCACTGGAAGTCGATACGTGCCCGTATTAAAATTTCTCATTCCACTGCCACCTACTTTAGAAAATAGTTGTTGTCTCGAGACTTTTATTGCTTCTATTTCTCCGATGTAATTTAGAAACAGTTGAAGTCTAAACGAACTTTCGGGAACTGAATCCGAAAATTAGTTTTAAATAGTTCAGTAGTGGGCAACTTGAATAGCCAGAAAATAGTATGGGGATGATTACAGTTTAAATAGTTAATGGTCTATCTTTTAGTTTAAGAACACTGCTACTATTCTGAAATAAATAATTCTTAACTGAAGATTATCTTGGCAAATTCAAGTCAATATCAAAATTATAGACATTTAAATCTTACTGTTATCCATGATAGTATTATGCTCTTCCCCAGAATAAAATTAATAAGCATTTGAACGACTCACTTATATCTTCGATTACCACACAGAACAAAGAAGTGAGATATAATGAAAAAACTTTCATAATGGTACATATGGACACTATTGATACATTACATTATCATGATATACCACTGTTGATCACTTGATGTTTAGTGTATTAGAGTTGTTTCAAAACCTTATGAGCTTTGACCTTCATATGCGCAGAAACATAATTCCGACCGTCGCCTAAATTATTCTACATCCTAAAAACATTACATCTATTATTCACAGTTTATCTCGAGCTCTCGTAGCGTAAACAAGCCTTTGATCCGACAAATATCATAATAAAATGCCATATTCTTTATTATTTTAATTTAAGCAATAAATATATACAGGGTGGTCCGAATTTTATGCAGGAAACTTCGAAGGTAGATAGATCTCTTTAAAATAATATGTGTTTGCCTTATAAACATTGGTCTGGAACGGCCCCGTTTTAGAGATACAGGGTGTTGAAGTTGTTAAAAAAAATTGATATTTTGTTTATATCTCCGGAATCTATTAACCGATCT
>NW_019419707.1:3947-7864 GCF_000390285.2 Anoplophora glabripennis
TTTGGTAAATGTACATTTATTATTATTTTGATTTAAGTTGTCCTTATTTGTAAAGATAGTGGCTTCCAGGGGAAATTAAAATGCGTAAGGAACTAAGGTGGTGTGGAAACAAGTGTAAAGAATTTTGTTGATGTGCTTACAAATTGCACTTACTTTATACCATAAACATATTATGGGTAGAAATGTCTGCACAAGGGGATTGTATTGGGATGAATAACTTGAAAACGGCGAATCTTAGGGAAAAAATTCAAGTTACCTTTTTTATGTATTTTGTGCATTAGAATATAAATCCGTTACAATAACTTGTAGAAAATGCAGTGGCGTAGTTTTTTTGTAAAAAAGGGTGACCCCTGTCCAGTTGTACACCACTGGTTAAATCTTTAAAACTCATATTTTAGGGAATGCAAGGCCTACTGTCATACATTATCTGTACCAAATTTTATTGAGATCGGTTAATAGATTCCGGAGATGTAAAAAAAATCAATTTTTTTTAATAACTTCAACACCATGTATCTCTAAAACGGGGCTGTTCCAGACCAATGTTTATAGGGCAAACACATATTATCTTAAAGAGATCTATCTGCCCTAGAAGTTTCCTGCATAAAATTCGGACCACCCTGTATATAACCAACGTTCGCCAGTTGACTTTATTGATGCCCGAGCGCCTTAGTTCATTTCTGGTTGTAATGAGGCATATGGTCTAATTCTGAGTCAATGTTTTCACAACGTGCTTATTAGAAGAATTATGCGGATACGCCACGCCTTTTGCGCATTTTGCGGCTTATGAGATTTTGAAACTACTCTACACCAATGTCTCGCGATTTTTAACTTTATCACGTAGGATCATTGAAATAGATGAAACTGAAGTCTAACTATTACTAACCATGCTGATTAATACATCTTTAAACATCTAGTTTTACTCTTAACTATCATAATTGCACATATGATTGCAAACATTATTATAACTGCCTGGATTAGTAGAGTAATTATTATTGTACAATTTATGTTCAGAAAATTACCGAACTCTTTGAATTAAGTCTGCAACGTGTTTAAGTGTTAGTGTTGATTGCTATTTTCTGGAACAACGATACAACGTAAAATTTTCGGCCTTCGACTTCAACTGATGACTTCCGCGTTCAGAAAGTTAAATATCTTGTGCGTGCAAATCGCCGTTTGACTGTCAGAGAAGTTGCAGAAGAGGTTAGCATCCCAGTTGGGTCATGCCATGAAATTTTGACAATCCAACGACGATGAAACATTCATTCAAAGGATCATAAGTGATGTTCACTGTTTTGTTCGACTTTAATGGAATTGTGCATTTTGAATTGTTACCTTAAGGCAAAACAGTGAACCAAGGTGTTTCACAATAGTTATATGAAAAAATCTGCAAAAAGAGACCAAAGTTGGGGCGAGACAGATCATGGTTCTTTCACCATGATAATGCGGCCTTACACTCGGCTTTGTCAATTAGTCAGTTTTGCGCCAAAAATCAAATTACTGTCCTCATTCGCCCTCCTTAGACCAGACCTGACTCCTTGTGATTTTTTCTTATTTCCCAAATTATAATCAGTGCTGAAATGACACCATTTTCGGACTATTGATAACATCAAAGCAAATTCCGTCACAGACTTTAACGGGCATTGAAAATGGAGCTATCCAGGATTGCTTCGCGAAATGGAAACACCGCTGAGAAAACTATAGGTGAGGGCAGAACTTTAAAGGAAACAAGGACCAATAGTGTATAAAATTAATAATGAAGTTTAAAATAATGTTATTTTNTTTTTTGTGTAACATAAATAATTAATTCACAAAATATATCAGGAAGTACTAATGTAAATAAAATTATCATTAAATTTTTACTACTTTGCTATACCTTATACAGGGGGTTTTCAACAGAAGTAGCACAAATAGTACCAGTAAAAAATATGGAATAGTTAAACTTACACAAATTTTCTACTAATGCATGTACAACTTCTCAACAATTTTTTCAAAATTTCTGTCCCTTGGAGGAGGTTGAAATAAGCATGAAATTGTTTTTGGAACAAATTTTTTGTTTGACAAAAACTCATTACAAAAATTTTACCTCTCTTACTCCTTTGCTTTAAAAATAACCGTTTATTAACAAAAAAATAAATATTAAATTCATTATCATTCGCATTACACGATTGCAAATAAGAAACATTTAAACTCCGGATTTGGCTTCAGCATGTAAAAACATATACAGTGTGTAACAGCTAAATGGAATAAACTTAATAATAAATAAATGGTTCGAAATAACGCTCGGACACGTCGATTGGTATTTTTAGATGCGCATTTTTTTAACAAAAATATTTTATACAGGGTGTGTCATGTAACAGTGGTCAATACCAACGTTCTTATTTTAAATACAAATTGTAGACATATTTCAAGTACAATTTTCTATACCTATCTACAACAGTTTCGGAAATATTAAGTGTTTTAAAAAATAACAATTCTACAGATAATTGGATATGGATACAACACACGGACACAAATGGAAGTTCTCGCTTATTTCATGAAAGATTTCCAAATGTGTCGCCTAAATCCCAAGGGACAATGAGTAAAATAGAAAAGCAGTTTCGCTAGCTTGGACATGTAAGGCAGATAAAAAAGCAGCTGCCAATGCAATAAGTGATGATACCAAATTGAATATTATGCTTGAGTTTGAGGAAAACCCACATACTTCTAGTCGAAAAGCAGCCCCAATATTCGATGCTAGCCATTCATCGATTATTCGATTATTAAAAGATAATAAAATGCATCCCTATAAAATGAAACCAACTCTGGAGATCATGGAAGACGATTTTGATAGGAAAACATATTTTTGTGAACAAATGATGGCAATGTTAGATAACAAATAACAATGTTATCCAATTAGAACATATTTTGTTTTCTGATGAGTGCAGGATTACACTTCACGGTCATGCTAATCGTCAAAATTGCCGCTATTGGTCTAACGAAAATCCTCACTGGATTACAGAAAAACATACGCAATACCCTGAAAAGGCTAATGTTTGGGCAGAAATTGTTGCAGATCATATCATATATCCCTTTCTCATTGATGGCAATTTGAATGGCGATAATTATTTAGCACCGCTCCAAAATAATGTCATGCCAACTTTGACAAATCCTGATCCAGCAAACCCACAAGCGGATATGATATGGTTTCAGAAAGATGGAGCACCGCCCCGTTACCAAATCAATGTCCGGCAAATATTTCCAAATCGGTGGATAGTGAGGCGAGGATCGATGGAATGGCCAGAGCGTTCCCCTGATCTGACACCATTAGACTTTTTCTTATGGGGATATGTCAAAAGTATTGTACCTATACAAAACTAAACCGATCGACTTCGCTGACTTAAGAAGACGAATAACTCTTGCGAATAGATCAGTCACACCTGAGATGTTGGGTAACGTAAGAAGAAATTTCTGTTTAAGATTGTTGCCAAGACGTTCGCGGCGAGCATGTTGAACATCTCCTACATTGATATTAATATTTTTTTTTGCTTTTTTACATTATCAACAAATAGAGAGTATTACTTATTAGTTTTTGAGTGTTGTAGCGAATTTCTGTAATCAAATAATTTTCTTTTTTAATGTTAATTTTTGCAACACTTAAAATTTTCGAAACAGTTGAAGATAGATATAGGACTTTGTACATGAAATATGTCTAGAATTTTCAGAAGAATCCAAAAATTGAATAATGTACAGGGTGTTGCACTTAAAATAAGAAAGTTGGTATTGACCACTGTTACATGACAAAAAAAGTATAAAAAGTTTTTGTTGAAAAAAATGCGCAACTGATACTTGATACAAGTAGACGTGCCCGAGCGTTTTTTCGAACACGCCCCCAGTTATTACTGAATTTATTCCATTTGGCTGATATTTTCTAATTTTTA
>NW_019419708.1:0-7862 GCF_000390285.2 Anoplophora glabripennis
AAGAATGTGCGTTTAATTTAATCACAGTTTACTTGTTAACACCGTTTAGGGGACGGCATAATACATTTTACAAATTAATCAGTCATTAATTTTCTAAACGGCGCAAACGACCCTTAATGTGCTTAGTTGTTACAATATCGTCGCCATTCTTGCTAAACTTCGCATCTCAAAATAGACGAGCATTCATATTTCTCTTCGTTTGGCTAACATACTCTTCTCCCTTTTCCCTAAGTACTTGATTTTTTCGTCTGCTCCACAGTTCTTTATTGGCTTGGCCTTTTCTGGCTCGTTTTCTTTTTACTTGTCTTTCTTCAGTATTATTTTTTCTATTAGCTTCTTCGGTCTCAGTATCGATCTCGAAAGACGAACCATTATTACTTGGTCTGTAGCTGGATTCAGATTCTTGATAGTCTTCAAAATCACTGAGATTAGTTGAACCTGTTTTAAGTGTAGCATTATGTTTCTCAACTGAAGATTTACTTGAGAAATGGTTGTTTATACTTTCTTCACAGCTATTGTTTACCATAACAGGATCATTCTTTATTTGAAGTAGTCCGCGAAGACGTCACAACTTCCACTATCGTAACGAAAATATCTTCTTAATCCTTTGTATTATAAATACCCTTGGGTGTAAGGTTAGCTAAATCAGAGGTTATTGTTCTTTGGGATAACATGTCACTTTTCCCGTTTTCCAGTTCCTCTTCTTCTTGTTTAGAAGGTGTCGATATTGTTTCATTTTCCTCAAACGATAGATTTCTATGACTAAGTCTGGGATAAAAATTGATCTTTTAAAAATAAAAGATTTTATGATAAAGGAAACAGTAAAATTATTATGGACCTTGTTACATCCCGCCGCCTTCTAGAGATGCATTTATGAATATAAGTGAAGAATTATTTAACATTTGGAACTTCCCAAATTATATAGGGGCAATTGATGGAAAATATGTGAAAATTAAAGCCACAAACTCTGTCTCGGTATATTTATAACCAGTACTTTCCTATAGTCCTGCAGGACGTTTGTGGTGCAAATTACAAACTAATTATAATAGATGTTGGAGGCTACGGCAAACAGAACGATGGTGGGACATTCCAGAGTTCTACTATGTATAAGTTAAGGCAAGATAAGAACCTGAATATCCTGATGCTGGAAATTTACTAGGAATGTGCACCTTACGCATTTATTTCGGACGAGGCTTATCCGTTAATAACAAACTTGTTGAAACCATACAGTAGAAAGAATCATTGTCCAGAGAATGAAAAATTCAATCAAAGGTTATCAAGAGCTCGCAAGACTATAGAATGGACTTTTGGAATTTTGTACTCAAAGTTACGCATTATATCCAAAGCGATAGAAACGAATGAAAAGGCCAAAGATGACCATTAAAGCTGTTTGCATTTTACACTACACCATCCTTAGTCAAAAAGGATTTCATCGGCATCTAAAGTTGGTCCGTCATGTAGTAAATACCGAAAACGTTTATGAAGCTAAAAGAGGCAGGCAAGCAGATGAAGCACAAATAGTTCGCGACATGTTAATTACTATACCATAAATTATGAGAACACTTAGGATGTTTTTTTTATATGAATTATTATCAATATATTTTATTATGCTTTACCATATTTGACCATAATAGGGGCTACTTATTTATCGTTAATCGTTTTTGTAGAAGTTATGTTGTTATAATATGGTTGTCTAATCGGTTGTTGTGTTCTACTTAAATTTTGGAAATTAGATTGTTGAGAGAAATTTGTGGAAGTTGTTGGTTGGTAAGGCATGAGTGGGTTGATGGTATTGATTTGGTCGTAGTGCGTTTATCTTAGGTTTTTGTAGGAATAGTTTTGGATTTAATTCTTCGAATTTTTCTTCCACGGTAACGGCTTGTATCGCCTCAGTAATGTTTGTGATGTTTCTAGCTCTAATTAATTGTTTATATTGAACGGGTAAACAACGCGTATATGTCTCTAGGGCCATTTCGGAATAAATATTTACTTGAGCTTGTTTTTCCTCAATGGGCCGAACTTGTTCGTTGATTTTCGCAACTAAGTTACTTAAAATGCTCATAATTTCTTGACTTAAAAGCTTCGGTGATAATTTCGGATTTGGTTGAATGTTAATTTATTTTGTAATGAGAAGAGAGTATGTCCATCCCCAAATAATTCTAAGAATAGTTGTTTCAACACGTTCTAGTTATCTAATTCTAGGCGGAAAGATACGGCCAAATCTGCTTGTCCTATTAATCTAGCTTTAACTGATGAAAGAAGAAGCGATTCAAAAGTTTGGTCTTCCGAAGGAAAAAAGTTCGTCAGTGGGGCCGAAAATTTTTTATATAAGCTGGGGATTTTCTCCGTTAAGTTTGGGAATATTTCCAATGTTTCAACGTACATATGCACAAAAGGTTGATTCATAGTCGTTTCTAACTCGTTTTCGGATAGAGGGTAGGCAAACAAAGTAGGTGTAACTGTATCTTCAGTTTGAGAATTACAGAGAAAAACGATTGGTTCATCTAACTCTTGCTTAAAACGACTTGGTCGAATTAATGGAACTTTCCAATACATCTATTTTTGGTTAATATGATCCAGGATAAAATTTTTATTGCGTAGTCTTAACGTTGGCTTAGCTCTGTCAGGCCTCAATCTGCCTACTCCTTTCTCCAAGTTCCTTTGTGTGGTTCTTTTTCAAAAGTTGTGGCTTTAGGAACTTTGAAGAATACAGCAGCGATGAACAGGTTCTTCTTGCGGTTAGCAGTTCTGATCCTATGAATTTCATCAACGATTAACCGGAGATAACTTAATTATAAGAAGAATTATAACACTAATGCTAATATTGAAGGAAGTACTGTTAATGCCTAGTTACAAAATTAACAGTACAGAAGGTAAATCTATTATCGTCCTCTTGAACGACTTACTCGGGTTTTTATTGTAGGGGCCGGGCAGGATTGTTATTTTTCACAAGTAAAAACTATTTACTTCTAAGTTGTATCTTTCCCTTTTAACCTTAATCACATAAATAAAGCATAACCTCTCTTCTTTTCCCCTCCTTTCAACTGCCTTCACATACACTTCTGCCAACCTCGTTACCAATATAACAACTGGCGGCAAATTTAAATTCAAAATAAAATGTCTGCATTATATAATTCGTTGTCAGCCAGCAACTCAGTAGGCGATTTTTAATTGTCAGCATTTAATGAATAGATTTTTATAAGTAGTAATTCTTATAAACTAATATATAAATAAAATGTTTGGATAAGTTATTAGTTGTAGTTTTAGTGTTACGAAATATTACTGAACTAACTAAACAGCAACCTAGTTAAAAATGCTGTTTGAATATACTACATTAGCATCCTGTTTGAAATCAACGCCAGCGAATTTAGCACATACTGTCGTTTCTTTAAAATTTTGATTTTCCTCCTTTAGGATTTCGTATAGCATATGGCCAACAATGTTTTGCTTAGCAGCAGTATCCATTAGTCCCACTCCTCGATGTCCTAGTATGCCACCTTTCCAAAAAGCATACTTCCTGTCTTTCAAATTGCAACCTTCTATTACCTGTCATTTTTCTAATCATTCGATTGGCAGAATTCCCATAAAATTTATCGGATAATCTAGTAGGGATTTTATAAATGTAGATGCAGGGAACCGTCAATAATTTGTTTTCTGTGAATACATTTCTACTTGTTTCTCGAGAACTATCGCCAAATATTTTTATATATTTTTTTAATATTTTCCTTTTCTTTTCCTTTTCCGCAAGAATGACGGATTCATCGCAACGTCATCTTCATTAAATACTTCCCAAATTATTTTGGACAATTATCTTCTCCTTCAGATAACAAATATGATTTAAGCTAGTCAGTTTAACAATAGCCTATCTATTCCTGGCAATAAAGATAGCCATCTATTCTACAAATTCAAAAAAGCTTTTTAAAGTTTGTACACGTTTGGCAGAACTTGAAAATTCGTTATATAACTTTATAACAAAACATTCAATATCAAAATGTAATCCTTTGCTGGCAAACTTTATTGTATTAAGTAAAATGTGACATTTACAATTACCAGCAATTAGTTTACTGTTAATTGTTTTCAATTTTTGAAATACTGAACAGCGAACACCGAAATTGACAGATGCATTATCTCCGCTATAGCTACTTTTCAAAATCAAACGTTATTTTAACACCTATAATATCAAACCAAGTTATTAATGTTCAGTGGCATAACTGTAAGATCCTTATGCAGAGCAATAAGAACACCTCTGCTTCGTGTTTTAGCTGTATCTTCAAAATTACGGTCTGATCGAAATACAGTATACTGTTGGGTGAATAATTCTAAATTAAAAACCCTACTATCTAGCCATGTCTCAGTAAGAGCAATTTCTTGATTGCAGGAAATAATTGCATAATAAAAAAATTTGGGTTTTGGTTTTGAGGCCACGAACATTTTGAAAATAAACATAAAAATTATCTGAGATAAAAGTTAAAGAGTCCAAGTTCAAAAACTGCTCCATAAATCTCGTTGTTCTTTTTGGTTGGCCAATATTGCACTAGCTTAAAACCTCGTTCTCGGAGAAAACCTCTGTATTTTCATTTTATAACTTTACAAACTTCTCGAAATCCTGCGAGATATAATTTTCAGTTATGCCAAAAAGTTTCAATCTTGGATTGATATTCTTCAATTCTCTTGTGTCAAAATTGTCAAATTTTTTCATTTGCAATTTGCTTGACAGCGTCATTGCAACTAATACAGCCAATTAAGATACCTCCATCCTTAATGGTTTGAACATTGGAAACTAGACTCAACAGTGACGATTTTACTCAATATGTCTGATTTGGTTTGAGTATTAGGCTGCTTAGAATTTTTTGGTTTAACAACAGAATTGCTGCCAGAAGCAACCTGAGAATATGACGGTTTCGATGAATTTGACATAAGAGTATGCATATTGTTGATCTTTAAAGATGCCATTTTCATAAAATTCTGTTTAACGTCGTCAAACGTGGCATTCATACTGACAACTATGTCCTTAATTTTATCTTGCAGCAAATTTTCAATAATTTTTCCAAAATCATTTTTAATAGAAGCACAACAGCCGTTTTTATGTTTTTATGGATTGTACTGGAGACACCAACACAAGAAATATGAAACTGCTTGTTGCAAAAACTAGAGCAAATTTCTAGGTTGCGGTTATTGAGAGAGCCGTTACACAACAGAACAATTCTTGTCAAAATATTAGACACATTATCTTCAGGAAACTGCATGCTACTAGAGTAGACGAAATAGCACACAAATTTAATTAAAATATAGGTATTTCAGAAGTGTAAATTAAACCGTATTGAAAATTAAACACCACTACAAAAACTGCTACACAGAAGAGCGATTTAAAACATGTCTGCACACGACAATTGTTTCTATTTCCTATATTAAAGTTCTTTTGCCAGGTATCTTTTCCACTTAGAACACTATTAGTAATATTTATAACTCTTTGTGACTTTCGCAGAAAAGTAAAGTAGCTTTTTCACTTTCTACAGATTGTAAAAGTTTCTTCTTTATATTAAATTGATTACAATATTTGGGAATAGTTCATGCACTTTTGTAATGGTTTAATTTTTTGTATGATTTCCCTTTAATCGATATCAGATTTAAATGAAATTGGAAGTGGAGAGGTAATTCTTTGCTGACTTCTGTCCTAATTTTCATTGCTGTTGCAACTGTTTGACAAAAACTTGAGTGCAGTTTTTCACTTTCATTTTCTTTATTTTTTGCGGCAAGACATGTTCATCAGTCAGTTTCGGAAATTGGCTAAATATTCCCATATCCTTATCCATTTTATATAGAATATGTGACCAAGAGGCAACCTTATTAAATCCATTTGGAGTAAAATCTAAATTTTTTGTTAACATGCCATTTCTGATACCTTTTAGCAAATGGGGGTAATCAAATAAATGAATTATCTCCTGGTCATCTATTAAATATCCTTGGTACCTATCGGTTTTCAATATTATTTTTCATGCAATAAGCGGCTGCATACATTACAACATTTCATTAATATTGTGCCCATATTTAACGCAAATGTGGGTGTTTCGTATTTACCACATTCAACATCAAATTTGGCAAGCTCATTAACAACTGATAATATCAAATCAAAATAATTTGGTTCTAAATCTTTTATGTCTGGATCATTTTTCTTCAATAAAAGGATAAATTTTCCCAACAATCTTTGTGGTTTCTGCACCTTGTCCTCTTTTAGTCTTCTGGCTTTTAACAGAACGTTGGAAAAAGTCTCTTAAACTTTTCTATCGTGCTTTTCATGTCTTCGCTAAAAAGATCAATACTTCTTTCTTAAGTACCTCATCATAGGTAATAACACATTACTAGGCTTGACTAATTAAGTTGGTAAAACTTCTGACGAATTCTACACCCACCTACTGTACAAACCTTAGTAGTCGTTAATTAAGATTATTATTTTTTACAGATATTTGGTAGGTATTTGACGACCGGTGCTGATTTTCAGGCACTGTCATTTAACTTCAAAGTGGGTCATTCGATGGTACAAAAAATTGTTCATACCACAAGTGAAATTATGTGAGAAAATATGTCCAAAATCGATTTGCCTCAACCAACAGAGGATGTTTTAAAAAGAAGTGTAGACGAATATGAAAAATTTTGGAATTTTCTAAATTGTGTAGCCTCTATTGATGGAAAACACATGCATATTCAAGCACCGCCAAACNTCTGATACCTTTTAGCAAATAGGGGTAATCAAATAAATGAATTATCTCCTGGTCATCTATTAAATATCCTTGGTACCTATCGGTTTTCAATATTAGTTCTCATGCAATAAGCGGCTGTGTCGTTTATAAGTTGCTTTATTGCAGAGTTATTTATTGCCCCTTGGTCACACACAGTGGCTTTCCAATCCTGTACTACGAACATCCTTTATCAATCTAATCAAATCTGCTGTTGCAGTTATGTGTCACAGAAATAAAAGCAAATAGGTTGTTTCCAATTTTTGTGAATATCTTTCAACGTAAAAACAAGCAAAGATAGCTCGTCTCTCCCTTTCACCAAAGTCAACCTTCCCTTCCATGCAGTCTTTTCCAGAGTTATAACAAATACCTGTGTTTAAGGAAATTTCATTAAACATCAGTACACAGCATCTATTTAAAGTTGGCATTTTTTCCACCATAGACTTTAAAAGGGAGGATATATGTGGATTAATGCCATAATGAAATGGTATCGTATTTAAAAGTTTCGTCAAAGTGGGTAAACTGAAAATTTTTGATAGAAACCTGTAACCGTTTCCGTTTTGTTTAAATATTGAAAGTGCATATATTTTATCTTCTATACTAAACCGTCTCCCTTTTGGTTTTACTCTTTGATTTTTTAACTAACTTTTAAAAAAATTGAAAGTTGGCAAACTTACCTGAAGTTGATGTTTTTCTAAAAATTTTAATTTAAGATTTTCTTTTGCTTCTATCTTTTATGATGGTAGAAGTCGCATTTCTTCCTGTAATCTTGTTAACTGACTCATAATTTTTAAAATCCTCTATTTGCATTCGTTTAATTTCTCCAGGTCTTCGACAATTAAAACTGTATAAATATAAACTGTAATTGGCTAAATGTTTCCAAAGTTTGAATGTGCATTTTTTTATTTCTGAATACATCTCTTTTGAGATGTATTCAGAATGATGATGTAATTTTTGCCTTTTTATTTCTACCTGGTTCTTTATGGCTGCAGTGCTTATGATGATCTTCTTGAAGAGGTTTCAGGAAATTTTCACACAATATTTTTTTTGGAAGATTTTCATTTTTTGTATGTTCAGTAATGCATACATTACAACATTTCATTAATATTGTGCCCATATTTAACGCAA
>NW_019419709.1:0-536 GCF_000390285.2 Anoplophora glabripennis
TCTTATAATGGTTAAGTGATCGTCACCTCTCGGTGCATAATCAGTTATGATCGTAAAATTTCCGACAGTCCGTTGTGCATCGACTTACAACTATTACACGTCTAGGTTGATGAAAATAGACAGTATAGGCACATGTTTTGTGGGATACATGATCATATCGCGTTGTATGAAATGGAAAATTATGTAAGTAACTGTTGCTTGTAATTGTTTTGTTTTTTCAAATGTAAATCTTGTCTAAATCTTAAAAATTATTATTTTGTATGTCCTATTAGAAACCGCTGATGTTAAGTTTTACATAAGATGGAGGAACAGAAGGTTAACGGTGACAAAGAAAAGCATGGGTATAAAGTCAATCAACCAGAGGAAATAAAATTATATGGAAAGAAGCTCAACCTTTCTGGGGATGCTTCATTCTTAAGGTGGAAGAGTTATAGTGCAAATTCTCATGTAATACAAGAAAATACGGGTGCATCGTTGCTAAGAAAATAAACTGGACAGTTTTGGGAGCGATTTGTCATCATTTTTAATGCTTAAAA
>NW_019419709.1:2997-7914 GCF_000390285.2 Anoplophora glabripennis
ATGGAAGTATTCTATTGAGGAATGTTTCATAGAATTTCAAAATCAATTTCCCGGCGTTGTTGAGTACAAAATTTTTCAAAGTGCAGTTCAGCGTTGTGTTAATGTTTTTCGTGAAACGGGCAGTGTAACAAGAAAAGAAGGAAGCGGCCGACCTAAAAAGCGGACTGAAGAATTAAAAGAAAATGTCCAACAAATAATGGAAAATGCGCCAAGAACTTCTGTACGTGTTTTATCACAAATGGTGGGAGTATCAGTCGGTACCTGCCACACAGTGTTAAAAAAAGATTTGCGTTTGTTCTCCTATCGTTTAACTTGTCAGCAAGAACTTCATGAAGTTGATTTTCCTCGACGGGCTGTATTTTGTGAATGGTTTTTAAACAACTATGGTGATCTTCATAATATCACCTTTTTTTCTGATGAAGCCTGGTTTCATTTAAGTGGTTACGTAAACTCACAGAATATGCGAATGTGGTCCTCCGAAAAACCAGATAACTTTTTTGTCGAGGTCACACGCTCAAAAAATTGGAGTTTGGTGTGCTCTCAATCGAAGGAGGATTTATGGACCTATTTTTTTTAATGGTACTCTTACTGTTTTAAGGACACCCCATACTTCCCGTCTGTACACATTTTACCATTTTATTCGCTACTAAAATCCTACAAGTTAAATGTAATAATGTCGTGTCCTGATGCAGATGCGCGCAACTTTTATTGTTTTGCTCTTTTAACCCTGCAATGTCCACGGCTCGGTACCATAAATATACATTTGCCTCTGATCCGGCTGGGACAGATATTTCTCGGTTTACGATCTCGAGCTGACCTTTCTAACATTTTAGTGGCAATAAAACAGCAATTATTACCTAGACGCAGGAGCTTTGCGGAAAATAAAGCACGAACTATCAGTGTTGCTTGGTAATTTTTAACGAGGCATGGTAACAAAATATATGCTGGATTCTTTAGATGTTTTACACTACTGCATCATGAAAAAGCACCGAGAAAATGTACTCAATAATTTCACTCAAAGGATTCACTTCGCTCCTTTATTGCTTTCACTCACACCGATTTTTTTTACAGTGTAGGCATGAAAACAGATAGAGATAAAATGAAATAGCAATAGTAGCTAGCATGGTACAGGAAGGGTTCTAAAAGAATATTTAGGATCGGACGGAGAAAATCCTTATAAAAGATAATATCCCTGTGTAGTTTTGAGCAAAATAGCTGTCATAGTTGTCATCATGTATACACCTTGTCCACGTAGTGCGCGTAAGTCCAATATCTATCAAAGAAATATGTAAATAGAATTTTATCGCACCTATTTTATATCGGCAAATTCAACTGCTTTTGCCTTTATTAATTATTAATAAAATTAATTTGTGTTTTTAAATATACAATCATTTGACATACCCGATGCTGCAACAGCCATTGTTCAAAATTTTATCCACTCACGTGTAAACACATTTGGGTCCGTCTTACTCACTTTCTACGAACTAACACAAATGATGTCTTGCTTCACCATAACACAAATACTTCACCATAATACAAATGTTGTCTTGCTTCACCATAAATTAAAACGATATCCATCAACTCTGAGTTGCTATACACGCAAGCCATTTTTGACACTAACTACTAAAAAACTGATGTAAATACCACAGATAACAGGTAAAAACTACCGCAACGACGGATTTCAGTATTAGGAGTCACATGGCTCTCCACGCGTATTGCGAATGACGCTAGAGACTACAGTTGTCCAGCTATGTAGTGGTTTAATGTGCTATAACTTCAATAATTTTTTTCTCAGAAACTATAAGCATTTTACAAAATTTTTTTTACAATATTGACTCCATTTCTCATGCCGCATCTATTCCTAAATTTTTTTGGATAAGTTGTGAATCACCTTGTATACTATCAACAAAAAACAATATTTTAAGAATATCTCTCCTAATTTGAAAGTTCAGCATTTGCAGAACACGCTGTATTAATTTCTACACTGTATATCCTAATTAATCATTTATTTTTAACTCAATATTTAGTTAATTAAAAACCAAGTCTGAGTAAGAAATGGCTCAATAATAGTTAAATTTGAATCATATTAGAGAAAGACTCAAGTCTAAATTGTCTTTATATACTTAGAATAGAGTCAAAAGTCACTCACTTGATAGTTAGCAGTAACTCGGATTTGAGTAAAACTCACTCATTTCTAATGCAATAGTTTCTTCACTTAGTTGTACTCATACTAATAGAGTGAAAATTTCACTCAATCGGGTGTGGACAGGAATTGATATATTATTGAATAAAATTGAGTGAAATTTAAGTGAAATTTTTTACTGACCATTTAAACAATTGATGCCCAAGTTATCGTCGTTATAAAGTAAAAACGAAGGTGCAGATTTATAAACATGAAAGAAACAAAAAAAAAACATCGCAAAATGTAAAATAGTAAATTATTAGACTCTACCACACCTTTCCCTTAATAATGTCGATCACCTTTTATGGTCATTTTCAATTTCTACGCTTTGAATTCATGTAATTTACTTGATAGTTTATTCATTAAACGAAGTTGTAGGTATACCGAAGAGACAAGTTACTAAAAAATAAAAAATTCCTACCCAAATCGCATTAATGATGTAAAAAAAAACATAATTATTTATAATTATTAAATTATAGGTAGGTTTAATAATTACATAAAACGAATGAGTGAGACAAATGATGAGTTATTACTGGGGTTTTTAAGATATCAAACAGTTAGGACCCATCTGATCATATTAATATATATTGGATTTGAATTTCGATTTAATCTTTTGTCATCTTAAAAGATATTAACAATAAAACATTCGAGAAATGCCTAGGCAGACATCATTCCCAACCCCTAGTTAAGCGTTTCGGGACATCTTAGGCGGCCAGATATAAAAAGGGCTCAGATAAATAAATTGTGACCCTACGTCGACCCGACAGTCCTGACACTGTGTCCCCTCCTAAATCCGTAATCGTCGCACTTAAAGTCTTTTATCGCACCATTTTCAACACCGTGTCCTTGGAAAAGGGTCCCTGTGTATATTAATAATCTCCGAGCCCAGGGTAAATATAAATCTTAGAGGGCTATCTTCGCAGCTCACGCAGAGCATTGAGGCATTTACACCTTCTGCAAGATGGTAAGTTGGAATTATTAATTATGTGAAATTTCTTACCTTCCTATTTATTGATGAACTAGAAATGAATTCAAGCTGTTACTGAATTCTAATTGAATTTTTGTAGGATTTCGATTAATCCAATGGCAATTCAGTTCAAAAAAATTATAACTAAATATTAGATTATAACACGATTTACATTAAATTGAAATTCAATTGAGATTTAATTTTTTATTTAGTAAATCTCGGGTTGAAATAATGTTAATTTCGTTAATACAATAGCTTCAATGCTCATGAATTTTCGCGCTACCCCAAATTAAAATAAGAATCATCTCGATACGTTCATTATTAACGCGTATCGCGCATGCTCCGTCTTGCTCTTCCCACTCGTTCGCTAGACCGAGTAATAGAACGCATCGCCGCTATCTTCTTATTTGCTATGAAATAGTTGAATTCACCTTAATGTTAATGTAGGACATGAAAATATAGCTCTTAATGTATACTTTCTCCAAATTTCGGCTNACCCGACAGTCCTGACACTGTGTCCCCTCCTAAATCCGTAATCGTCGCACTTAAAGTCTTTTATCGCACCATTTTCAACACCGTGTCCTTGGAAAAGGGTCCCTGTGTATATTAATAATCTCCGAGCCCAGGGTAAATATAAATCTTAGAGGGCTATCTTCGCAGCTCACGCAGGACATTGAAGCGTTTACACCTTCTTCAAGATGGTAAGTTGAATTTATTAATTATGTGAAATTTCTTACCTTCCTATTTACTGATGAACTAGAAATGAATTCAAGTTGTTACTGAATTCTAATTGAATTTTTGTAGGATTTCGATTAATCCAATGGCAATTCAGTTCAAAAAAATTATAACCAAAAATTAGATTATAATAGAATTTACTTCAGCGATTGAAATTCAATTATAATCAGAATTCAAAACGAATCCATCTGAAGCCCATAGGAGGATTTATAGAAAAAGTTGAAATTTCATTCAAACCGGTAAGGAATATATTTGAAATTCAATGGTTAGAATTGTATGGTATGACCTTCCAACTTTCAGTAAGATTACAACTGAATATTAGGTCGAAAATTGTTTAGAGCGTATGAAAATATGTTTTTTATGTATACGAGGTTTGTTTGAAAAATACGTATAAAAGTGGAATAATAACTTTATTTTACAATTATTCGAGTATTTCAATATGGTCTCCTTCAAAGTACTCCCTCTGAGACAAGATGCACTTCTGCCAACGAAGTTTCCACTGTTGATAAGATCGCTGAAAGTCTTCAGTTGTGAGGCTCTTCAGTTGCCGTGTCGTTGCTGCCTTGATGGCTTCCACATTCCCCAAGTGCCGCCCCCGAAGCACCATTTTGCATTTTGGGAACAGGAAGAAGCAGCAAGGCGCTAAATCGGGTGAATAAGGTGGATGTTCTGTCACGGTGATTGAGCTTCGGGTCAAAAAGTCACGCACAACGAGAGACGTGTGAGCAGGCGCGTTGTCGTGATGAAGGATCCACCTGACCCCTTGTGCCAAATCCGGTCGAACTCGGGCCACACGAGCTCTGAGACATGTCAAAACTTCAACGTAGAAATTTCCGCTCACTGTCTGGCCAGGAGGAACAAATTCCTGATGAACAATGCTCCTAGAATCAAAGAAAACAATCAACATTGTTTTCACATTAGACCTTGATTTTCGCGACTTTTTTGTTCTTGGTTCCCCTGCTTGCTTCCACTCCTTGCTTTGAGATTTCAGCTCCACATCGAATTCGTAGAACCAAGACTCGTCTCCAGTGAT
>NW_019419710.1:0-728 GCF_000390285.2 Anoplophora glabripennis
TTTCAAGTGTAACCCCCTTCCGCACAGCCTTTGACTTTGGATTTGGGGGTTGTCTCATATCTGTGGTGTGTTTTATGTTACGTTATTAAGAAAATTTGATACATAATTGTCATCAAATGTAACATTAATTATTTCTACTATTTCATTTGTACTGTACTAATAGCCCTTTTGAAGCCCTGTTAAATACATTTGTAGCTGTCATCTGCACATAAAACTTATGGGTTGGTCTTCCCTTTTTCACATAATATTTAAAAGTCTTCATATTCGTGGTACATTTAATTTGAATAATACAGTCTCCACAGATTCCATCAGGCAATCCTGCTATCGTGGGATAGTTTTTGCAAAGCATTATACCACATTTTTTAAAAATTTTTCCCCAAACTGGTACTTACAGTTTTCCTCACTTCATCCTCCAACATTCTAGCGCGTTTCATGGCCGATGCGTCTGAGATTTTTTTTCCCATTATTAATGTGATCAGAGTTGCATCATTAGTTTTGCACCCAGAAGAGCGAAGAAGAAAGGGCCCTAGCCGGCGGGGCCCAGCCAGGACAAAAGGAGGACCCACAAAGCGCCTACACCGGCCGCATTTGCGGTCGGGGTAGACGACGGATGGGGCCCACCTAAGAAGGCTGTCCAGGCCTACACGAGATGAGGCAGGATAAAGAGGGATAATCCCCCTCGATCCCAAATCATTGAGGCCAATTTCTAGCCATGGAATAATGGCGCG
>NW_019419710.1:1281-4981 GCF_000390285.2 Anoplophora glabripennis
ACACATAAACATGACACTACCCCCGGGGTTTACACAGACGAGCCGGCGAAGCAAGAAGAGCGCCAGAAGAAAGGGCCCTAGCCGGCGGGGCCCAGCCAGGACAAAAGGAGGTCCCACAAAGCGCCTACACCGGCCGCATTTGCGGTCGGGGTAGACGACGGATGGGGCCCACCTACGAAGGCTGTCCAGGCCTACACGAGATGAGGCAGGATAAAGAGGGATAATCCCCCTCGATCTCAAATCATTGAGGCCAATTTCTAGCCATGGAATAATGGCGCGGTTTTGCACCGACTAAATTCAGACGCTCGTGAGGTCGTCACTCTGCCATATCTTAACTCATGCCAAAAACAGCTTTGATGTTGGTCTCGTCTCTTCTTCAACTTTCATATTATCTTCATCGGTCAATACGAGTGTTTTCAGAGTGTTTTAAAAAATGTGTCGCAGGACTGTTCTTTGTATTTCAGCACCAATTTATGCATGGATACACTTTTCATCACAAACATCTTTCTGATATTTTATTAACTCGCAGTTGTTGAGCTTTATTTTCTTTCCTTCTTTTAGAAACTTTACAAGTACCTAACGTTTTCTGATTATGGTTTTGGTAACACAACACTAAGCAACTGATAGTTGGGAAATACAATGTAGGGGTTTGCATGCTCCTGGTTAAGGGATTACGTAGTTACAACAAGACTGCAGACCCAATTCCTCAGTTTCTTGGTTATATACTCTCGTACACTCAGGATTATGGGACTAGCAGGTTATTGACTTTGGAAGCTTGCCATAGTCATATAGTTTTGGACCTCTGATGTATGAGATCTATGTTCCTACAAAGTTTCGTGGCTATACATCCTCGCATACAGAGTTACAAGTTTGTGGGGCTATGGGTTTAGAGAAGCCTGCCAACCCAGTCATGTTGTTTTGGTACCCCGATGAATGGGATTCATATGTTTCCACAGAGTTTCACCGTTCTACATGTCAGGTTATGTAGGTAGTTACTGGATTATGAGGTTATTATGCAATGAGATCAAGAATTAAAATATTTTTCTAATCACTCAAATCAGTTTGAAATTCCGAAATGGTTTTCTAGAGAAGTGTCTTGATATTAAGGTCAAAACACGAACTGATCCGGGAATTCTGTCTTTAGATTCGAATCCAGCTGGTCAGGGCTCTTATCCTCGGCTCAACACACTTTTTTCATGATGCTATGCAATTAATTTTTAATTCTAAAAACTCTTTAAATGATATTTCATAATTATGTATAATGAGATCCTATTGACATTGTTTTATTAGAGTGGGTGTATTACATTTATTTTATGTAGACACTTAATATTTCATTCGTCCCTAAAATCTGAACATTGTGAGAATGCATGAAAAGTGAAATACATAACTAAAAAATAAAAAGCAGCAAGGAATGTAGAAAATGGCAGTGGAATTTTTTGAAGCAGTTCTCCAACATTTATACTGAGAAATTTGTTTGCATCTTCTTAAAATCTGCAAACTTCAAAAAAGATATTTCATTGAAAAATTTGCAACTTCGTCTTACCTAGAATAATCCATAAAAACATACAGAAACGGTGTAATATATTTCCTGAACCCTGATGCATTCTAATTGCTACTTAAATTCTCTTTGTTTCAGATGGCAACAAACAATAGGACTGCTAATATACTGCCAAATAATTCAGTTAAGCAATGGACGTAAGTATAGATAAAAAAATAATGTAATGACCATATTTTAAACTCAAACTTAATTTATGTCGCGTTATTTTTTTCTTGAGAATTCAAAAAAATCATAACTTCTATTTTTGATATTATACTCTGTTATCAACATTATTTTTATATTGGCTAATTATCCTACATAGGTACTTGTATACCGTTTTAACCACTATCTTATTCGATACGCATTTCTGAAAATTAGGAAATAACATTGTTACACTACGTTTGGAAAGGAGTGGGTAGCCTTTCCGTAAACATAAATTAAAAGTGGTGTAGTCGTAGATGTCTTAAAAGAAATCGCTGTTGTCTGCCTCTTTGTGGGTGCACTTTATTGTTCCTGTAATATAGTAGTGATCAAATAACTCTTCCAAATTGTTAACGTAATAAAGATGGCTACCTTAAATGGATAGGACTACTTAATATAAATGTCGTGGCGTCAATCGTCTGATTTTAACACAGAAATATTATTTATTTGACAGTATACGAGGTGTTTCATTTTCTATGCATTCATAAATAATATAGAATAATATCCGACTCGGTTGAGTAGGTATTTATGATTTTTAAAGATGAGAGATGATGTATTAACGTTGTTTTTGTCGTTTTTTAGAATAGTACTAGGATTGTTCAGAAAATAACCATTGTTGATTATCATTCAAAGTACTCCCCTCCCCTAATCACAAACTTTTGCCAGCGGTGTTTCTATTTCGCGAAACAGTTCTGGATAGCTTCATTTGAAATGGCCTTTAAAAGCTTTGTTTTGGTTATCTATTTCTGAACAGTCCAGAATCATCGCAGAACTATAAACGCAATAGACAAAATTCTGAACGATTCGGAACTATCAGAAGTTATTTGAAAACCAGAACGCATTACAAAAATATACTCATAAAACCCAAAGAAGATACTTTTCTTAAACGAAAAACAGGAAATGAAAAAATTATGAATGAAAAACGGAGCTTGGGAAAATGGGAAAACTACACATGCGCCAAATAATGCAGTTCTAAGCAATTCGTACTAGGGAGCTAGAACTACTTCGGATGATTCAGAATGGTTCCGAATCAAGTTCGAATGAATCCAAAACAAAAATCTGCGAAATTCTGAACCGTTCAAAGTAAACACGAACGCATATTTTAGACTGCGCATGATTAGAACAGTTCGGAACTGAATTTTATGGGAACCAAAACAAAGCTTTAGTCTGTGACGAATTTGCTTTGATGTCATCAGTAGTCTGAAAACGGCGTTCTTTCAGCACTGATTTTAATTTTGGAAATTTCGTCTTAAATACGTTTTTCAAAAATAATGCTGAGGAATTGGCAGTCCTTATTGTCCATTAAAAAATTACAAATTTGCATTATTTTCCTTAATAATTAAACATATTTTTTTACAATTCATCTTCGATTTTCAATTTTCAGTTTTAGTTCCTTAAGTATCTTTGACCTAATAAAGCTATTTTAATCCAATAAATACTTTGACTTGCACAGTTAATTAAAATTGATAGAAATCATATATTCCCATTTAGAGTCCTAAGTATTTAAATTAGATTTTATTTGAAGTGTTCGTGTATGCAATATGCACTGTACTGCAATTCATTGTTTAAGTAATAAACTTGTATATATGTACTTACATTGTATATTTATTTCTTTTAACAGTTTTCGTTTTAAAATTAATACACATTAAAATGTTCTTACAACCAAATACAATAAATCTTGTGAAAATATAAATACAGAGTGTTTCAATTTGGATGAATTAAACTATCACTGGAGCCCTTCTGTGGCACATCTCCCAGTGTGGTCAGGCGGGCACTGGGCAAATGGACAGAGACAGAACACAGGAAATACTGGACTTCAAGGCCAGGACATAGCCATTCTAAGGAGCTTATGGAGTATCCTTTGAAGGGAAGAGCGAATGAGCTACTGAGCTTGAATAGAATCCGGCTCAGGAGAGTGACAGGACTCATAACGGGACACTGTCACTTTAGGAAACATCTACA
>NW_019419710.1:6747-8264 GCF_000390285.2 Anoplophora glabripennis
GGTGAAGTATTTGTGTTATGGTGAAGCAAGACATCATTTGTGTTAGTTCGTAGAAAGTGAGTAAGACGGACCCAAATGTGTTTACACGTGAGTGGATAAAATTTTGAACAATTGCTGTTGCAGCATCGGGTATGTCAAATGATTTTATTATTTAAAAACACAAATTAATTTTATTAATAATTAATAAAGGCAAAAGCATTTGAATTTGCCGATATAAAATAGGTGCGATAAAATTCTATTTACATATTTCTTTCCTTGCGAAAGTTTTTGTCCGTTTTTATTACGCCGCTATACCGGTCGTATGCGAGGTAAGGTTTTACAGTGGACCAGTTTCCAGTGCCGTGCAGAAGTGTATTTTTAAATCAATTTGGAATTATGGATTACAAAATTGTATTTGTAAGGGTCCCCTGTACATCCAGAATTATGTTTTGGATAAGTTCTGAATCACCCTGTATATTTGCTAATGAAGGTAGTGACGGTCTTAGGCGTTGCAGGAGCATGCCGTTCTGATGAGTTATGCAAAATTACTTTGGACAACGTGAAATTAAAAAATTTCGATGACATTATTGTAGTTACAATTCCAGATTCAAAAAATGGTATGTCACATACGTTTACAATTACTTCTCGCCTAGGTTCTGTTTCTCACCTATAAATTCTCAAGAAATATATCAAGATTACATTGGAAATTAAAACTGAAATTTCACGCTTTTTTATGAGCTATCGAGCAGGTAGATGTTACTACCAACAAGTCGGCAAGAATACCCTTTCTATGATTCCTAATAAGATTGCACAGTTTTTGAAACTAGAACATTCTGAAACATATACAGCCCATTCATTCTGAAGAACATCGGCAACGCTACTGGCTAATACAGGAGTTGATGTATTAGCAATCAAGAGACATGGTGGGTGGAAATCAGCCACAATTGCAGAAAGTTATGTTGTTGACAGTTTAGGTACCTAACAGAAATGAAATGGACAACAGGATTCTTTACGATGACACTTCTACTCCAAGTTCTAATAGTATGTCGCATCATGCTGTTTTAATGGATCAGTGAGATAATATTGAGCCTCCGGTGATTGAAATGGAGCGGTCAAATAATTTTGAGAAAAATGTAACAATTAGTAAACGCGAGGGGAATAATTGTCCAGATTTTATAAATGTTACTAAATTAAATAACTGTATAATTATTACTATAAATATTCATTCATAATAATTAATAAAATGTATGTTTATGAAATATTTCTATTTATTTGTTCATAAAATATGCATATATAACTCGAAATCGCTTTTTTTCCTAGGGTGGTAAGTTATCTCACTTACCTCCCATTGTCCATAGCAATTTCCACTTCTACGGTAAAATCCACTTACCTATTTAAAAACAATGTATTAATCGTCTATTTACTATAGTCGGAGCAGACAAAACCCTTTTTTAACTCGCTTCACAATAGGCTAAATTGTTCATTGATTGCTACTAACCGATTTCTATTTTCAAATTCCTAGAATAAGACAAAATGTT
>NW_019419711.1:0-7857 GCF_000390285.2 Anoplophora glabripennis
TGGCTCTCGAATTTCCTCCTCTCTCTTGTTTGCCACCTTCTGAAATAAGGTTACTAAGTCTCGCAAATTTATATTTACGGGGAGCAGATCGATTAGAAATTATGTATTTAGTGAAAATAAATAGAAATATTTACATTTATTTAATTGTTATTTTATACGGGGTGATTCAATCATAACTTATCCAAAAAAATAAGGAACAAATGCATAATGAACAATGAAGTCAATATTTTTAAAAAAATGTAAAATCCTTATTGTTTTCGAGAAACAAATTATTGAAGTTGTAGCTGTGCGCTGTATCTACGTAACCTCAAGCGATCCCGAATACTGAAATCCATTACATTACATTAGTTTTTCAAGTCGTAGTTGATGGATATCGTTTTAATTTATGGTGAAGCAAGACGTTTGTGCTATGGTGAAGCATTTTGTGTTATGGTGAAGCAAGACAACATTTGTGTTTGGTTGCAAAAACACAATAGACCACAATGAGGGAAAAACTGAAGCAAGTTCAAAGATTAGCCTGTTTGCGTATATTGGAGGCCTTGTCATCGACCCATATAACTGCTATTGAAGTCATGCCACCACTTCATATAGCGGTGGAAAGATAAACAGGTTAGCAGCATACTGACTCAGGAATAATAACGACTGGAGATATGGTTCTAAGGTCTCATTTCCATAAGTCATTCGAGAATCGAGTAGAGCAGATGGGAAAACAGTTTGCTACCCGGGAAATGATTTATGGATGGCTTTAAAATGGGTGGTGCAGGAATATCTGGACTCAGACCCAGGTGGAGTGCAAGGTTTTCAAGCAAGCTGAGGTTTTCCACTATATTTCAAGCAGAAATTTTTTCGCGATAATGGCGTGTCTAGCAGAGAATGTACGAAGTGGCTATAAACTCATATACATATTATCTGCCAGGCAAGCAGCAATTAAGGTTTTAGACACGCACAAGGTAAATTTAAAACTTATGTTGGAATATTTACAAATGCTGAATGGGCAACCACTAAAATACTGTTAGACTGTGTTGGGTGCCAGGACGCAAAGGCATTGATGGAAACGAAAAACCGAATGAACTGGTTAGTAAGGGATCCTAAACATATTTCTCGGTCCAGAACCCTTTTATGGTCAGAGGGGCTGAGTCATGACGTACTGGACTTCAAGATCTGGGCAAAGCCATGCGAAGGAACTTATGCGTCCTTTGCATAAAAGAACAAATACGTTGCTGAGCTTGAATAAAATTCGGCTCAGGAAGGTGACGGGACACTGGGACATTGCCACTTTAGGAAGCATCTGTACAATCAAGGCCTTGTAGACAGTCCAGTCTGCCGAGGATGTGTTTGGGAGATAAAACTTCCCTGCATATCTTGAGCTAGTGCCCAGGATTTGCACGTAGTAGAATAATCCTTTCTGGAATCCAAGGAGCTGAGAAAATTGTCGGAAAGTAAGTTTTAGGACTTTTTAAAAGAACCAATAATCTACTAGCTGAATATATTTGAATAGTGGGGCGCACAATAGGCCTGATAAGACCGTGATGCTATGGGACTTAACTTAACCACAAGTAGTAAAAGAAGAAGAAGAAGAAGAACAAGAAGAACTGTTCACTCGTTCACTCGCTCAAGTTTATTTAGAATTTTTATAATTCAACGTTGTAAATAAATGATACATTATTATAAAGAAAACCTCAATTTGACCTAATTTAATGTTACATAGATAGATAATTCAGATTGGTTTAATTTATTTAACATATAAAAGGATTAGCTCCTTTTATATGCTTAACTTTATGTAGAAATTATCAAGATTTTTTGAGATAACTCACATAAGTTAATTTTAGCGGAAGAGTTTGTCTTTTATATTTGATTTACATTCCAAATTAGTTGCATTTGTTTATATTTATATTATTTTTCGTTTCATAACATGCAAAATCTGTAGTACTTAGTGACCTCAGTTCAGATACGTCAGACAAGGATGACAGATGGGTGATAGAGAGCAGAAAATTTTACGACGGTCCTTAAAAAATGGAAAACATTTTATTTCTTAGGAAATATGAGATCTACAAGTATCGGTATTTTGAAAATTATATAGATGGAGCAGTATTGTAAATAGTGATGACGAGTGAGTTTATGATGAGTTAGAATTTTGAAAATTTTTATTCTGGAGAATTAGGTGTCACCGTCAAAAAATAATTTCAGATTTGTGTTCACCATCGTCGAAAATAGAGCAGTACGTAAAATTTCGTAAAAGTTTGAAAATTTTCGTTATAGTAAATAATTACCAAAATTAAATTTATTTTTCAGACTTCAGAAGCTGTTACAGTAAATTAAATTGAGAAAAAATTGAATCACTTTATGTTTAACAACAGTCCCGAAAGTATCATAAGTATAAAAATTAGAGAAATACTTTTACTGTTTTGGAAAAAAATAAAAATTGTAACAAAAACAGCTTATATTTGGAGTCGCACCGTATTCATTTTAATATATGTACAGCATCCCATTTTCAAATGTCTTTGGACTTACTTTTCAGCGGGCTATTAATCCAGGTTAATTTATGGCACCCTCTACCCAATTCCGCTAAAATTTCCTCATAAAAGTTATCTCCTCCGTATATTTTTAATATTCTCGCTGCGTAAGAGCGCACTCGAGAGAGGATATAAGTCAAGACGAGCATTCAGGTGTATTAGCGCAAGTTTTCGAACAGGGTGGATAGAGTTCGATGAGGGTTGGGGTTGAGTCTGAGTGACAAGAAAGGAATCTTCGGCTTTAACGGTGGACACGGAAGTAATGAGAAAATCCTTCAGTTTTACATTTTGGGGAGGGGGGGGGACGGAAGTTGGAACAATTATTATTTTTTGCCTTGGAAGTAAATGCCAGTGTTTTAATTTACGTATAGGTATTTACAAAGCAAAATTTTTATTGTAAGTGTAGTAATACATTTACACAGTAAGTTATTTAGGTGCTTTTGTATTACTTGCTTGATAAATAATAGTAATAAATGTCAAGTTTATATTAATCCGACAATTAATTATTTTGAACACATTACACTATGCCTCAACTATTATTGGNTTAACGTTAAGTATATGACTGTTGAATACTGGTTTATTTAAACATTTTAACGTGAAATATGTAACGTAACGATGTCAACGATTAAAAAACGTTTAATAAACGAATGCATGTTTACTGGGTACCGGATATGTTTACATTCTCAAATAATTCTGAGAAACATCCTATATCTTTGCTTTCGATTTTGACAAAGTTTGATTACATGCATAAAAAACAGCTGCTACAAAGAGATTGTTTTTATTTCCACATTTTGCTTGGGATTGTTTAATCCGACAGCTTCCCTTCTCGTTACAGACATTAACATAAAAAATTATATATAAATTAAAATTAATAAAAAATGATCAAACTCTATCAAAGGTGAAAATAAACATATAGGATGTTTCTTTGAATGACTGGGAATGTAAACATATCAGGTAAGTATGTGTTTTTCTATTAATTATTTAAACATTTCATTTTAAATTGAATTATTTTTACAAACTGTTTAGTGAGTACTAGTGTGGTGTAATCCAATGATAGTTGGGACAAGTAGTCCACAGAGTAGTTGTTTCCCGCAGTACCAGTAGTTAGCAATCTTGTCTGAAAGGTTTGATGTGTTTTGCATAGAATGTATAAATAAAAAATAAAATAAATGTATTCACGAAAAAAATTTTTAAATTATTTTCCGATCCCATATTTTACTAGAGTAATTTTACAAAAATATATTGCACACTAAAAGCGAAATCTGTTCGAAACGTCATTTATTTGGTCCATCCCGTAGTTTCTGGCGCAAACCTGGGTTGTTTATTATGCAGGTCTCTATTAAAACTCTTCCAGGGCATCCGCCGGGCTCGGAAAACACTTACGGCGGGCAAAATGCTGGGCCTGGCATGCCACGCATCTCTAAATGAAAATATGTGGCAGATATGCGGTCGGAAACCGAAACAGCGGCCGCGGGACGTGCCTCCTCGAAGCCGACTCCTGCAGCTAGATCCTAGGCGATGGGAGGAAATTGCCCCTTTCGAATATAGAGGTTCTTAAAGAAACCGATATAAGACTGATTTAGTTTAACAATGTTGTGTAGATTGAAATACAATTTTGGAAATAAAAAAATAATAAAAGAAAATTCAATAAAAAGGTCTACAGACGAAGCGGCTTTTTGGGCGATCTGGTACGTCAACGAACACGTTTGTTATTTTGGTACGTGTATAAGGTCTTCCATCACTTAGTAACATGTTATACATACATGTTACTGAAACATGTGTCTGAGGGTGTAAAACTTTTTTTAGTGGTGGAAGAATGCATTAGTAATAAACATTTTAAATGATGAAAATCGTTGAAATTGCAAAATGGTGCTTAAAGTTACTAACAATTAAAATTGGTAAGTAAAACTTTTTGAGGACCTCTGGAATCATCCCCAAGTTACATACTACATAAAAAATATAAATAGTTGTGGCAATAAATGACTTGACGCCTGATGGAACTAACTCAATAGATGCTCTGCAAGTTGTATTTATTATCTTGTGACACTCCATGAAACCCATGAATAAATAATAAATTTAGAATGTCAGCATTTGAATAATTGTTAACGTTTTCCATTCCTTAACAATAAATAATATTCAAATAAACATTCACTGTATGTGTTAAATTGACAACAATAAATTGGTGACAGATTAGGTGCTTGTTTTGAAGTTCCACTAAAAATTTCACAGCCATCCTCAGAAGAAATTATGCGTTATCCGTTGACCGCATGCAAAACAGTAAATACCTTAAAAACCAGAACAGATAGGTATAGGGAACCATTGTACCATTAGAAAGAGAACAAAATTGTTCATCAGGTTCCGCAAAAATATACAGGGTGTTCCATTAAAAAAAAATAAGTTGAGATGGTTGACTACATTCGGCATTAAATTTCTACCGCCCTGTATGAAATTAAGTTGTTTTGAAAGTATGGCAGGGAAGTCTTAGTTATGTCCCCTATAAATTTAAGCAGTGCTTTGTTAATTAAAAAAAATAAGTATATCAAAAACTGTTAACTTTAAGAATAGGAAACCTTTATGAAAGTTCACCTAAAAATTGACGTAGAATCCAAAATTGTAATAATATACAGGGTGTTCCATTTAAAATAACGAAGATGACGTCAACTTCCGTTGTAACCGAAAGAGTTAGATGGACGACATTATTTTAGTTGAGAAGAGCATGCCCGAAAACACTATTGCCCAAATTTTCAAAATTAAAATCGAAGTAGTCTGAAATATATCTAATGTCTCGTCACCCTGGGACACCCTGTATTTTGGGAATAAAAATGCATCCACACATTGCGACGTCACATGTCTTTATTTTTAGTTACTTAATTGAATTATTTCATATACTGGGTAGCACTAAATTATCTCTCGTTATTTTCGGGACGGGTAATACTTAAAAAAATGGGGGTATCTTTTTGTGCAAACTATTTTACGAAAATGAATAATAATGGAGATATAATTAATGAAGTTTTTTATTTGTGGCATAGTTATTGTTTTCTCTTAGTTGTCACCGCAATAAAAATGAAAGAATTAATAAAATAAACCGTTTCGCTAAAGAATCAACGAAGCGTTATTTTTTATGAAAATGGTTTTGTCTAACCAAAAACCTCGCATACAAAAATGCAAACACGTAGAATATTCAAAATAAACACCACTTACAGTGCTATTTTTTTAAAACATGACATATGCCAACTTTTTTATTTGAAGTAATAGACTAGTACTTCCAAATGTAAAGTTGTAGGAAATAACTTGCTTAAGAAAAATTTAAAAATAATTTTTTCCGTTATCAGATTTCTGCAGTAGCTACTAAAACGATATTTTTTTTAAATGACAACCGTATTTTCTTAACATAATTTGACAAACCTTGAAATTCTAATAAAAAATGTTGTCACATTTCTTTATTGGAGTAGCCGTTTTAGAACAATCAACAAAAACAACGAAAATAATCTGCAGTTGGCAGGAATTAAAAGAAGCTAATATAGCAATAGTAGGCCTTGGATATTAAACAAAAATTATGTTGTTTGAAAGGAACCATCATTATTGTGCTGTCATTGTGGTACTTGACAGCTGTTGTATTTGAATGTGTATAAAAATAACGTTTTAATTGAGTTGGTAAGATGATTTTCAGCCGTTTGCAGATCCTTGGGCCAGTTGTTTTTAGTTTTACTTTTTAAAAAGCTTCGGATTTGGAAGAGGCTTAAAAATTAATTCAACTTTTTCTTGTGGATTGATTGTGGAATTGATTCATTTTAGCAACTTGAATTAAAACGTTATTTTTATACACATTCAAATACAACAGCTATCAAGTAACACAATGACAGTACAATAATGACGACTTCTTTAGAACAGCACAATTTTTGTTTAATTTCCAAGATCTACTATTGCCATGTTAACTTCTTTTAGTTCTTGCCGACTACAGATTATTTTCGTTGTTTTTGCTGATTGTTCTAAAACTGCTACTCTAATAAAGAAATGTGACATAACATTGTCTATTTAGAATTTGAAAGTTTGTCAAATTTTGTTAAAAAATTACTGTGTTGCCATTTAAAAAAATATCGTTTTTGTAGCTACTGCAGAAATTTGGCAACACCGGAAAGAATTATTTGTAAATTTTTCTTAATCAAGTTATTTCCTACAACTTTGCATTGGAAAGTACCAGTCTATCACTTTAAATAAAAAAGTTGGCCTATGTCACGTTTTTAAAAAATAGCACTGTAGGGTAAATTTAGGAGAGATAACGCACATTTTTTTAAATAATTATAAAACATATGTGAAATTGAAAATAAAGAGCAAAACTTCAGATTGCGTTAAAAGAGCTTAATAAGTTATGATAAAATGTCAGAGATTTTGGTAAAAACTAACATTTTTTTCTCTTATGACTGCGTCATCTCACCTTAGGTATCGAGGAGAGATAACGCAGTATGCTAAACGATGACACAATTTTATTTATTTCATAAATTCGTATTAAAACTTCATATAATTTACTTTTGGTTTATTTTGAAATTTGTTAATAATAATAAATATAAATACTCATTACTGTAGTTAGACAAAGAAGCATATACACTGAACGAAAACGTAATTGTTTTCGTATTGTTCTTTATTTCTCTTAAAAAAAAATCTAACCATGCATACATAGCCTGCCTTGAGATTTTCTGTTGAAATTGTATGGTAATTCTAGTTTTTCTGCTAACTCAAATTCCATAAAGCGCATAAAGGATCTCGTAGGTACAAATCCATGTGTTTTCAACTTTTGCTTTACTAATTTATCCTATTGTGGGCTCCTAGTATACTTGAAGGTTCAAACGGTTTAGTTTGAGGTCTTTACATTTCCTTCGGCGTCGCAAAGTGCATTAGGGGCTACCGAATTCGCGACCTGCCTCGGGAATACCCATCTCATCTCTATCGATAGCACTGATTGCTCTAGACAACTGTTCTATTGTCCCCTCTCCTCTTGCAACGTTTCCATTTCTTTTATATTTCATCGGTATGCTATAAACGATAAATTAATAACATTTATGACAAAATAAAATTTTAAACGATGTGTCTATTATTGCGCCAACTCTTCTTACGCATACGTGCGTCAACTCACCTTACAGTATAAGGTGACTTGACGCAGCAGCTTTTAACTAAATTCATAAGAGGAAATGAGATGAGATTGAGGTTAGAACTACTTAACTACTCATTATCTACAACAGAATCATTGAAAACTTAATAAAAATATAACTTAACATACCTGTATATTTTCTGACTCTAAATGATGTAAAAATATATAGTGTAACCTCAATAAATTTAACAAAATACC
>NW_019419712.1:0-5357 GCF_000390285.2 Anoplophora glabripennis
TTTTACACAAGTCAGTTTGCATATTTATTAACAGATTTCAATTGCTTTGAAAACATTCTTACCATTTTTCTTTTGGTATCGAACCTCCTTAAGTGGGTATGTGTAGGTTGATTACAGCTACATTTTAAAAATATTTTGAAATACACAGGGTGTCCAGGAAAAGCGTACCACATCAAAGTTATGTATTTTTAAATGGATCACCCTATATTTTACTGTATTTTTTAAAGCACCGTAAAAAAATTGGTGAACTTTATTAAAGGTTCTGCTTCTGCATTCCTAGGACTTGCAGTTTGTGAGATATTTCAATTTTAGTGAAAATGCAGACAGCGTAGAAACTTAATATTAGCAATAAAAAAATAATTTTAAGGAAGCAGCTTTGGAGGGTCTATTTTAGATCCTTGAAGTTATAAATTATTATATTTGTCGTCACTTAGTATTATACAGGGTGTTCAAAAAACTGCTGNGACACGGTCTAGACGTCGCGTCGCAACGCTGGCGTGAGTCAGTGGAGGGACATGTTGGTCGCCCATGGAGTATTGAGTTTCCGAAAACAAAATTTACGTAATCTTATAACGGTCGCGTTAGTAATCGCGAGGTGGAATGTCATTATGATCTAATTTACGACCTAAAAGAGTATAAGTGTAATAACAGTCCTTTGTTCTTGTCGAAGAATAAAATAACACTAGTAGGTGTCATGTATGAAAAAAGTTTAAAATAATTTGAAATTACACCCAAGTAAGATTGTTTACAGGCTGGTTAATTTAATAATTTTTACGTAAATTACGAAAACAGTAGGGTACTTTTTTTCGTCTTCAAAAGACTTACAAAACTAGCTCTCGAGCGTCAAAAAATATTGATTAGATCAAAAGTTATAAACAGAAGAAGTTTATTTATGACTTTTGAATTAAACATTTACAAACTGTGTTATTATTACCAGAACGTTCTGGCATCGCATCCTCTCATTCCTTATCACTATCTAATAACTCACAGGAAATCTTGAATCGGTAAGTTGAATAGTTTACAAGTTATGGCCTTATAAACAAATTAACTAATTATTAGTTAGGACGATCTCGAGCATCTTCCACAGTCGCACTTTTGATCTAATCAATATTTTTTGACGCTCGAGAGCTAGTTTCGTAGGTCTTTGAAGACGAAAAAAAAGTACTTTACTGTTTTCTCGTGGAAATGAACGGAAAAAAGTTATAAGCGAAAAATGTGAATTTACGTAAAAATTATACAATTAACCAGCCTGTAACAATCTTAAAAATGGGGTATGACAGTGGAATGTTGTTAATATTGTACATAATATTTAGCATCTATAGTGATAAATCCCTCTTGCGATCGCAATCTGCTTGTATCAAAGATAAGTTCCCTGAAGAATTTGCCATCGATATTACCCTCTTGGTTCTACTCGGTAAAATTAACAGTTTAGGAAATATTTGTGATTTTATGTCACAGTCCACATCGAGCAGCGCCTTCACCATTTTTCCTTTTTAATTTTTAATTGGACATAATAACTATTTTAGAACCGTACATATTTTTAAAATAAGAGCCCAGAAAATCTTACTGTCTGCTAATGTAATTTTCACTAAAAAATTTGGCAAACATAATTTACACATAACACAAAATAGAAAAACAAAACAAGTATACGTTAAAGTAAGTTAAAAAAATAATTTAAAAGAAAGAAAACTATCAAAATGCATTTCCAATATGGGCACCTTCCACCTCCACACACTTCCTAAATCTACGAATATTATTTGATTGTACAAGAAAAAGCGTTTCTGGGGTATGTCTAATTATGTTATCACAATTTAAATTAATTCTTTGTAGCAATTGATCTCTTGTCTGTACTGGGATTGCGTGCACTAAACTTTTCAGGTATCCCCCCAGGAAGAAGTCCATCGGATTAAAGTCTGGAGAACGTAGTGGCCATTAAATTGGGCCTCCTCTCCCAATATTGAAATGGGGAGGAACCTCATCGTGCATGAACCAAACGTTTCTTCGGGTGTCTAATGGAACACCGATGAATCTGGTTTTACAAGAAATGGCATTCATAATTCCCATAACTTACATTTATGGGATGTAGAGAATCCGCACGGTACTGTGCCACCCCCGATTCTTAATTAATGTATGGGCAGGAACAGTGGGTAATAATTTAATAGGTCTATACATTTTCAAGAATACTTAACTTATTTTAACTTATTATTGCTTTGTTTCTCTAATTTGTGTTATGTGTAAAGTGTGTTTGTCAAATTTTGTTAGCGAAAATTACATAAGCAGACAGTATGATTTTCTAGACTCTTATTTTAAAAATATGTACGATTCTAACATAGTAATTATAGCCAAAAAAAATTAAAACCAAAAAATGGTGGAGGCGCCACTCGAGTGCACTGTGACATAAAATCACAAATATTTCCTAAACTGTTTTACCAAGTTAAATCAAGTGATTATATTGCCAGAAACAACCACTCTATTATAGTAGTAGATGTAGTCTCAGTTAAATATGGATTTGTCCTTACTCTTTTCTAGGATTTAAGGAATATGAGCAGTTGGATCGTTCGTGGGTTGTCGCACCTATGGGATACTGATGAGGGCTAATAAGTCCGAAACCTATATACAGGGTGTCCCACGGAGACGAGACATGCAACTCTCAACTAAAATAATGGCGTCCACCTAACGCTTCCGGTTATACTGGAAGTTGACGTCATCTTCGTTATTTTAAATGGAACACCCTGTATATTATTGAAATTTTGGATTCTACGTCAATTTTTAGGTGAACTTTCATAAAGGTTTCCTATTCTTAAAGTTAACCGTTTTTGATGTATTTAATTTTTTTTTTTTAATTAAATAGCTCTGCCTAATTCAAAAAGATTAGACCGATCAAAATAATTCATTTAGAAGGAAAAAAATAGAAAATTGTTACCTGGACTTTCATAAGTGGAAATGGTAAAGGGGCTTATAATAAATGAAAACAAAAATAAATGCGTGAGCAGGGGCGGCGGAGGGTTGATTTGGGGGGTTGAAAAGTTATGAAAAATTGTATTATTGGGATTTCTGGCGAAAGTTGACGTCAAACAAAAAAGTATCTAATACAAAAGTTGTAGATCATGCACAAATCTACAACTTTTGTAGAAGTCATTTTTTAACATAACCTCAAAATTTCCGAGAAAAATTCGAAAAACAGGTTTTTTTCTGATTTTTCGTTTTTTATTTCTCATTTCTGTAAAAATAATTTAATTTTGACGAAACCTGGTGAAAGTATACCTTTCTTCATTTTTTTTGGCCTGAAACACATTTTTTTCAAAGAAAAATTCTACTTAGAAAAAATCATCGTACAGAGTTCTGCCGATAATCATTTTTTTCGTTTTGACATACTTTTTGGTGAACCAAAAAAATTTTAATCACAAATCAAAAACATGCTCAAAAATGCAAAAAAGTAAAAAATGACTTGCGGCAACGAATTCTTCAGTAATTGTTAATAATTTGTTTAAATTTAAAAAAAAAATCAAAAACTGATTACACCATTTAATTGTACGGAAAAAATACAAAAAAAAACTGTCCCACTGGCCCAAAACTATTTTTGTACAGTATTGCTATAAACATAAGTCGAATAGTAAATAAATAAAATAAATAATTATTATTTTCCGTTGGACCGATTGGTATACTTATTTTTTTATAGTTTGATGAATTCATAGATATACAGTGTGTCCAAGATAAGGATAGGATAGCATTAGGATCTAGGAAACGGTAAGAGATACGGGGTGGCTCAGATTAGAAAAAATTAAATTAAATTGTTGGACATTTTGTGCTGCTTTGACTTTTATTCTCTCCTCTCTCTCTCTCCTCCAATAGATACAGGTATTTTGAAAGCGTTCAGAGCCCGTACTCAGGAAAAATTTTTAATGATAGCTGAAAACCTTTTTAAGCGATTACAATAGTAAGGTCATCTAATACAGAATTAAAAATGACTAGATTTTGTCCTAAAGATAGCATATTTATAGCAGATTTAAAAAAATGTATCTGATGATGGCCCCTCGAAGACGAAACTTCGGATTGCAAAAATATTGACGCCATTGGATAGACCGAAAAAAGTGGCAATGTAAATATGCAATTTATTTAAAATTCGTTTTCAAATAAAGCCAGAAAAAAAAACATCTTGCAAAATTTCGGGTTTTCGGATTTCGCGTCAACAGTAGACTTTGCAGTTAATACTTTGTATTGCTGAAATCTCAAATCATCCAGAGATAATTTATCATTTGTGCATTGCATTTGTAATTCGACTTAAATGTTTATAGCAACTAGCAACACTGTACAAAAATAAAGTTTTGGGTCACACAATGAGACACAGTTTTTTTTATTTTTTTCCCGTAGAATTGAATGGTGTAATCAGTTTTTGAATGTTTTTTAATTTAAACAAATTATCAACAATAACTGAAAACTTTATTGTTGCAAGTCATTTTTTATTTTTTTGCATTTTTGAGCATGTTTTGAACTGTTATTACAGATTTTTTTATTTCACCAAAAAGTATATGTCAAAACAAAAAAAATTATTACCGTCAGAACTCTGTACGATGATTTTTTTAAGTAGAATTTATCTTTGAAAAAAAAGTGTTTCAGGCCGAAAAAATTAATATCTTAGAAACTTCTTGATTTTTTTATCTAAATAAATTTGAGGTTATTTAAGACAGAGAAAGGTATACTTTCACCAGGTTTCGTCAAAATTAAATTATTTTTGCAGAAATGAGAAATAAAAACGAAAAATAAGAAAAAAAACTGTTTTTCGCATTTTTCTCGGAAATTTTGAGGTTATGATAAAAGTGACCTCTATAAATTTTTGCATGATCTACAACTTTTGTATTGAATACTTTTTGGTTTGACGTCAACTTTCGTCAGAAATCTCAACGATACAATTTTTGATAACTTTTCAACCCCTCAAGTCAACCCTCCGCCGTCCCTGCTCACGCATTTATTTTTTTTAGGTTTATTATAAGCCCTTTTCCACTTATAAAAGTCCAGGTAACAATTTTTTTTTTCTCCAAGTGTAAGTTGGTTGGACTAGATGTGTATTTTACAATAATAAAGTTAGAGCGAAAAAATTTATATGGGACATATATGGCTTCCCTGCCATAATTTCAAAACGACTTAATTTCATACAGGGTGGTAAAAATTTAATGCCGAATTTACTCAACTTCAAACCATCTTAACTTATTTTTTTTTAATGGAAGATGGCTGTGAATTTTTTAGTGGAACTTCAAAACAGGCACCTAATCTGTCATCAGTTTATCGTTGTCAATTTAACACATACAGTGAATGTTTATTTGAGTATTATTTATTGTTAAAGAATGGAAAACGTTAAC
>NW_019419712.1:5583-7875 GCF_000390285.2 Anoplophora glabripennis
TCTTTGAAAAAAAAGTGTTTCAGGCCGAAAAAAATGAATATCTCAGAAACTTCTCGATTTTTTTATCTAAAAAAATTTGAGGTTATTTAAGACAGAGAAAGGTATACTTTCACCAGGTTTCGTCAAAATTAAATTATTTTTGCAGAAATGAGAAATAAAAACGAAAAATAAGAAAAAAAACTGTTTTTCGCATTTTTCTCGGAAATTTTGAGGTTATGATAAAAGTGACCTCTATAAATTTTTGCATGATCTACAACTTTTGTATTGAATACTTTTTGGTTTGACGTCAACTTTCGTCAGAAATCTCAACGATACAATTTTTGATAACTTTTCAACCCCTCAAGTCAACCCTCCGCCGTCCCTGCTCACGCATTTATTTTTTTTAGGTTTATTATAAGCCCTTTTCCACTTATAAAAGTCCAGGTAACAATTTTTTTTTTCTCCAAGTGTAAGTTGGTTTGGACTAGATGTGTATTTTACAATAATAAAGTTAGAGCGAAAAAATTTATATGGGACATATATGGCTTCCCTGCCATAATTTCAAAACGACTTAATTTCATACAGGGTGGTAAAAATTTAATGCCGAATTTACTCAACTTCAAACCATCTTAACTTATTTTTTTTTAATGGAAGATGGCTGTGAATTTTTTAGTGGAACTTCAAAACAGGCACCTAATCTGTCATCAGTTTATCGTTGTCAATTTAACACATACAGTGAATGTTTATTTGAGTATCTATTATTTATTGTTAGAGAATGGAAAACGTTAACATTTATTTAAATGTTGACATTCTAAATTTATTATTTATTCATGGAGTGTCACAAGATATTAAATACAACTTGCAGAATATCTAATGAGAGATGCACTCATTGACTACCAATCAATTAAACTAAATAGGTAATACGAATAATAATTATTTTCAGAAATCTAATTAATTTGCTCGAAGTGACCACCATCTACTTGTAAACAGTTATGTATCCTTCTTGTTACCCCACCTGTAACAGCTCCGGATATTTGGCAGCAGGTAAAGTTTCAAAGGCTTCTCTTATACGGGCAACTAGGTTTTCTTTGAAATAAACTGACGTTGAGTGCATTTTCTCTTTTATCACACCCCAGATATAAAAATCTGGTGATGACAGATCCGGAGATTTTCCATGGCTAGAAATTGGCCTCAATGATTTGGGATCGAGGGGGATTATCCCTCTTTATCCTGCCTCATCTCGTGTAGACCTGGACAGCCTTCGTAGGTGGGCCATTTATCCATTTGCTTCATACGACGAGTCGCCACTGGGTTCAATTACATGGGCTCCCAAAATTCCTCCCCACACATTGAAAGACCATCTGTGTTGGCTACCAGTTGTTCTGAATTGATGAGGATTTTCCGTTTCATAATAATGTCAGTTATTACGATTAACAAAGCCATTTCTATGAAAAGTTGCCTCATCTGAGAACATCACAGATTTGAAAAAATCAACATCTTGATTTAACATCTCTAGGGCACACTGACAAAAGGCCTGTCTCCCTGGAAGTCAACCTCCTGTAACTCTCGGTGCAACTGAATGAGATAAGGATGATAATTGTACCTTTTAGTAATCCTATGTGCCGACGCTGCCTTAATGCTCGTCGTGTGATTAATAACTCATTTTTTTTTTCAAAAACGTAAAAGATAGAGAAATTTTGACTGAAACTGCATGTTCCTAACTCTTTTAGTTTAGATGCTTAGAGAGCTCAAATCGTGATTTTTTCGCTCGATACCGTTAATGGATCACCCTGTATACAAGGTATTCCATATAAAGTAACAAAGTTATGTATCGTCCAGATGAAACGGAGGACCCTGTATAACTGAAAATATTCTACGTGGATGCCCAATATAATTCCAGACAACTTTGATATAAAACATGTTTTTATTAAACTTAAAATAACAGAACTATGGAAGAATCCGTCTTAACACCCGTATGTATTTAATAAATAAAAATTATTTCTTACTTCAATGATGAACACAGATGAAGGGGGTGGGAGAACTTCAATGACATTACGAATTGCAAATGCCGGATTGAAGGAAGAAATAATTTTTATTTATTAAATACATATATTTTTATTAGAAATTTGCGAAAATGTGTTTCTTAATGTTTATTGTTCATTGCAGATGTTCTGAAAGCGACATACACGCATATAAAAAGAGAGGTAGGAAAATTTTAATTTTTTTGTGCTATAGTAAATAATTACCATTTTTATATCCACATTTTGCCCTGTCATTGGAGGTTTGTAAATTTTGGCACTGTGGGAAGGTGAT
>NW_019419713.1:0-7864 GCF_000390285.2 Anoplophora glabripennis
TCGTATCTTAGACTATTTGACGAGTCAGGAAAGGAAAAAGATTTTACCGATCTATTTCAAAATTTGCAGGTCTCATTGGCATGTATTGAGCTAAAAACAACCTACAAACATTGGTACTTTTCGCAATATTTGAAAAATAGTCGTTGAAAAGGATTGATTCAAGTTTGTAAAAAAAAAAAATACCTTAAGTTCGCTGTACGATCATTATTTCATGAGATATCGATGATCAAATAAAAAAAAGGTGACTTTTCACTCAACAGCGTATATCTCGATGAGAAATAATCGTACAGAACATTTACATTAATACCTTTTTTCCATATGAAATGGATGACATTGTATATTATATTATTTACACTGTGTCGTTTTTTATTTATTATTAATGATTATTTCCTAAATTTCTAACCTTTTACTTCCACATCTGTTTGTGTCGGGTATGTCCAACTTATTGGAAGCGCTATCGAACTTCACGGCTAACCCAAAATCCGCAATGCAGCACTCTCCGTTCTTCTTAACCAGAATATTTTTGCTTTTTATGTTCCCGTGAGCAATCGAGGGTTTCCCGTGTATCTAAAAAATATATTAAAAAATTATTAAAAAACTCTATTATTATTTCAAACTCTGCTGCGGCTGGAGTATTAAATATATCGATCGTCTTTAATAAGGATTAAAACAATACAAAAACGTAAAGGAACACTCACCCCGAATATCTCGGTGTGAAGATGGCATAAACCTCTGGCTATACACACACACACACACACACACACACACAAAGTCAGCAGCAAAGTCGGCCTTACAGTGTTTGTTTGAAGAAAATCGTACAAAGAACCTGGCTTGTGGTAATCGGTGATTAAAAGCAACTGGGTCCAACCGCCATTACCTAAAAAACATTGAGATTACTGACAGATTTAGCAAAAATAAGAATTTTTTGTCTTATGAGCTGTGTGTCTATCTTATCTTGTTTTCGAGATACAAAGCGACAAAATAATTTTTTTTAAATAGAAATTTTACGAAAATTTCCAAACGGTTAGTAATATTTTTACGAATTTTGTTATTCCGGGGTTTTTAAGGACGCCAAATACGCTGGTCTAATTATTTTTTGGATATTGCATAGAGGGCGCTAGTTATCCTACATTCCTATTACATTTTAAATTCTAATTTTTTTAAGGTTAGGTTTTTTATCATTCGGGCTCCAATATCTAATGTACAATTTTATTTTCTAAAAATAATGTACTCTTGTCAGAACTTCCTAATGTGAACGGTTTTCGAAAAAAAAAGGCTTTTAATTGAACTCTTACAATATTACGGTGTATAAAATAAGTGACTTTTCTCAAAGTAGGCTTATGTCAAAATCATAGACCACCTAGACTGGCTGTGTTTAATTCTAAATGCACGGGTGCCAGTGAATGCAAATTGCGGGGATGTGGAGTGTGCGAGATAATCTGACCGCGCCTCCTGTGACCAGGTCCGGATTAAGCAATATTTTTACACACATTCAGAAAATAATATATTTTAATGTCTTGCTTATATTAAATAAACTTATAAAATAATTTAAATATATTTTAAATAATGTCAGTTTTTTTAATATTTGTCTTTTCGTAGATTTTACTGAAATAAATATTTTGAATTCAAGATTTTTCTTCAATATACTTTTCACAGACAGCCCTTACGAGTTCTGTGAAATGATTACAATTGTTAGGGAAATTATCAAATTGATGTTCATGCAAATTTTCAAATATGTTCACATTCAAAAACATAAAAAAATTTTCCTCAAAGTGATTAGAACATATACGTGAAAATTTTGATGGTATCCATTCCTGTTTTTTAAAAGCTTTCACCTATATGTACTTTATGTCAACATCCTATGGAAATGTGTAAAAATTAAATTATTAGATTCGAAAAATCGAAGCAAGTGTAAAAATTTGGTAATTATTTATTTTACCATAAAACTCTGATTTTTCTAATCAAATTTTGCCAACCCCCCCCCCTTTTCCAGGGTGCTGAACATGAATTTGAAATTAATTTTTTTGTTATTTTTTCGGTCGCAAAAAATAATATCACATTAATTTTCGGCTCCCTCATAATTACGGGAATTGGAAAAATTTCATATACATACTTTTACGTAAAGTAAATAATTATTAAAAATATGATACAATCATTTATTCATTATTTTATTAACATTTTATAATAATATCACGTTTACCATTGCACTATGTGTGCGAACAAAATTATAAAGTCAACCCTGGAATACTCTGACCCTAATCAAAAAATGGCGTATATAATGGCTCAAATTTACGTTTTATATTTTGCTTATTTTACTTATTTAGAGAAGGAAACTTTTCGGCTCTCTTCACCAACTTGTTCACATCTATTTATACAATGTCCTACAATACATTTACCCATGAAAAAATAACTAATTATTGAAATCAAAGCGACAAGTACAGCTCAAGTTTCCAGATACGACTGATGCTGGGCTACCGACTAGGCTCCCAACTGTCTTCATCATAATCGCCTTATAGCCAGGTGGTCTATGGTCAAAATTTATTGATGGATGTCTCATAAATAAACAACGCATACAGTCTTAGTAATATTTTAAACTCTAATTAACTTTATACCAAAATTTTAGTGACTGTAATTAGTCATTATTAACTACAGTCATTAACAATCATTATTATTATTATTATTATTTTGAATATTTTTCTGATTTTCTTAACACACCTCTCTACTCTAATTTTTACCTTAAAATAATTACTGCTTTTACTGATGTGAATTTTCTTTCAGACTGCATTTTTGCATTTATATCATCCCGTTTGAAAGTTTTAATAAAATCGTATTCTTTTTTATAGAAACCGTTTTCAGTATAATACAACTAAAGTTTGTTGTTTGTTATCTTCATAAATTCCATATTTCTTGTGTGGAGTAAACATTTATTTTTTATGTTGTTCTTATGTTGTATTTTGTATCTTATTACTTTTATTTTGGTTCTTCAAAAGTTTCAGCAAACCCCATTATTTTTTGGAGAAAATTCCTTCAGTACGTTTAAATCGAAGTTTACATTTAATAGACTTTGATACAAAGTAATATGAATGTATTGGAATATAGCGTGCCTATAAAACATAGAAATTGTGTTACCGAATCGGAAAAAAATTATTGAATTTTTATTAAATGGGATTCCACTGGAGACTGCCGAGGTAGGAGAGATTTAAATTTAATTTCGCTCATACAGAGAGCGAATGAAGGAAGGATAACTTTTTTATTACCCGGCAGCTACCTCCGAAAAAAATCCGATTCAGTTTTATTCTTAGGTTATTACGTTTTCGAGAAGGAATAAGAAATGGAATAGACGTAAATAATTTTAATTTGTATTAAATGGGTATCATTCAAATTCTTTGTAATACGAAAATCCCAGTCTCAGATAAAAATCAATTTAACTGTTAAAGAATGTAGGTATTTCTGTCTCTGAGAATGCTATATCAGCTTTTGGCAACAGTGGCATATAAAACAGAACCAAATATGTAACGGTAACGTCAATCATCAACANCTTTATTCCTAGTTTCTCTTTCTTTCTGTACATTACAAAAACGCTGGTTAGGATGAGGATCACTACGAAACAGCTAACTATTGAAGACATCATCACCATGAACGACAAGCTCTGGAAGTAACTCGTGGAGATTTTCTCCACGTACATGGGAAAGAGGTCCTTGTTGCAGAAATCTTCGTCGTCGCAACACCCAATCAATTTGGTTTTCGCGTGGGGTACCAAGTTACCTTTACACTAAAAAAAATACATATGGTGAACGATTTTTTTCGGGATCTGAATATTAACATGTTTTCTCGTGACCACCGATTTGTAGGAAGAATAAAAAAATTGCATGATAAAAGTAGTTTTTTTTTATGGTCTCTCAATACGAATCTTATTTTTTTTAATCAAATAAATAGTAATGGAAATAATTAAATTTTAAATCTGCAACTGATTTGGTAAAAACAGATTGCTTTTGTATAACTAGCGAAGTATCGCCATACTTATCACTGTGATCGAAGCGCCGAACATTAAAAAAACATTCAATCATTTCTTAAAAAATATTTCTTACACGAAGTATTTTCTTTACTAACCTGCATCAAACCGCTTTCACCGGCCCCGAAACATCCGTAGGACAAAAAAGGATAGTCGTATCCATACTCGTCTACTAAAATTTCCACGGAAGTGAAGCATTTTCCGCCGAAATTAACTTCACAGATACCTTGTTCCTCGCGTGAAGGGCAATGTTCTTCACAGTAGCAATGTAGGGTTTGATCTGCAAACCAGTAATATTTATTTTAAAAATGGAAATAAGTGGCAAATTTCACTTTTTCTACTGCCCACGAAAATTTAGACGACAAATCGGAATATTATTTATTTTATATTGTAGGCAATTAAATTACCTACAATTTAAGGTATCTAGAATTAATTTTCACTAATTTGTTAATTGTAAAATAAAGCTCGAACGCGGAAATATCAGTTTTCTAAGATTGCGCATTATTATTGCAAAAAGCGATGCATGTTGATGAAATTTATGGAAAAGACGGTCAATCCAATGACCAACCAACATGTGCGCCATACCCCGATTCAATTGATCGTGAAATTATTGCTTCAGCTATTTATTAATTATTACATTTGATACAGGGTGATTCACAAACGGTGAACAAAAATAAAACCTCGTATTCTTTAGTGAATTTTAAAAGGAGTCTTTCGTATAAAGTTTTTAACTAGGACGCTTCATTAAAAAGATACAGAGTGTTGGAGTTAAATATTTTTTAATTTTTTTCTAATAATTTAAAAAGTAGTAAGTGAAATAATCTGGGCACATATATTTATGTAAACATTGTCCAAAATATGAGATCTTTTCCTAAAATTTAGATGCTCCGGTGGCAGATATACAGGGTATCGATGGCATATTTTTCTAAATAAAATGGTACGCCACTGCTTTATGGTAACAATCATGATATTTTCGGAATTGTCTTTCACTTTTCTACAAATTACTATGTTATTTTTCGAAAAGAGTCTGATTTTCGAGTAAAACTTAAAAAACGAACTGGAAACATCGGATCTCAACCTACTAGATTTCTTTTTGTGGGGTGCTGTTAAACGAGTGGTATAGAGTGAACAAATTAATACCCCTATGCAGTCAGAAGAAAGAATAAATAATGCATTTCATCAGATTTTTTAGAAAAACGCCTCAGATTTTGAACAATGTTTACATAAATACGTGATCAATTTCAAATTATTTCACTTACTAATTTTTAAATTATTTAAAAAAATTAAAAATATATTTTTAAACGAAACGACTTAATAAAACTTTTATAGGAAAAACTCCCCTTAAAATTCACCACAGAATGCGAGGCTTCATTTTTGGCATTCCCTATAGCTAAAATCAATAACTTATTAGATATTTACCATTTAATAACAAAGAGAGTTTTTAAAAAATTCCTATTATAACAAGTTGGCTGTGGGCAAATGACAGTGTAACAAATTATTATAAAACATTACAAAATATCCGTTGTTATGACGAAATTCTTATAATATTAACCAACTTGTTATAATATGATTTATTTTAAAACTCTATTTTTGTTATTAAAATGGTAAATATCTCGGAAATTAATGATTTTAGCTATAGGGAATGCTTTATAAAAATGAAAGAATATAAAGTGTATTTTCAGTTTTTAAAATATAACACAGGGTGATTCATTTAAAAAATTGAGAAAATTATATGCTCGAGTTTTGGCTCGACCTATATTCAACTGTTGCAATAATAAAGAAATAGCACATTCTCCTAAAACTGTACCAATATCAAAAAGTTATGCCTGCAAAAAATTATTGTTATGTTGTCCTGTTTAGGGTATAAAGGACGCTGAAAAGGGAATGATTCCCGTATACAATTGACCATAACTTTTGAAAAACCCTTTATAACATAATTAAACCCTATATTTAATCTAAATAAAATAATATATAGGGTGTCCCATTTAAAGAATAGTATGTTTGGTTCAACCTGATAATACGTAACACTGTATATACGAAAATAATTTTAAAATGTGCAGTTTTAAGTTGGCTACAATTTTTGTAAATAACTTTCTTTTGATATCTTCTATAATAACGGAGATATCGTACTTCGGCGCACTAATGCCGCACTCTGTATGTTTGAATAATATGTCTAGTAATAATTTTTTCAAATTTTCCGGTTTTATAATCGAATTCGACGTCGTTATTATACAGAGTAAGTCATAATTAGGTGTAAAAAAATTAACTTCTCGCCAAAATAAAATCATTTTCAAACTTTCGTTTCAAAATGCCTTCTTACAAATACACTGTTCATAAAAAAATAATAATATAAACGATTTTATCAGCCTATATTGTTTTAAGACATCATTTTAGTAGAGAGGTATTTTTCAATTAATTTTTTTTTGTACATCTTGATATTTTTTACTTTAGCACTTTACTGAAAATATGTAAGGGTGTTTTTCTATAGAAAAGTGTAGGCTAAAACTAAAAAAACACATTATTTCAGTGTTAGGCAGCGGCATAACACTTTTTTTTACCAAAGTGCTGATTTTCATTATGAGTCACCCTGTATAATCAATATGAAGTAGTTTGATTTAAGAAATATTCAAAACGTTGCCGAAAATCAAACTAATTTCTTTAATGATGCCTAAGAGGCGTAATAAATTTTTTAATAAACAAAATTAACGTATACTACACCTACCACTTCCCAGATAGTCGTAATCCTCGTCGTAATAATCATCTTCGTGCATTTTTCCAAACTTGAGTCACTTCGCACTGTCCCAGGGCAAATCACAAGTAGAACTGTACTTAATTTCTCCTTTGAAATGTCAATATTAGGGTTAATCTCCCGTCCGATACCTGTTGGTCGTTATTTGGCCAGGGTCAAAAACCTGGAGGGTGCCGGGTTTGTTGGAAACTTCGCCTTTTTTCTTGGAATCACAAAAGGAGGTTTCAAACCCGTGTTGAACACATTTAAATGTAATTGAATTGATGATAGTAAAATTTGGAGGCGATTTGTTAAAGGCTAGACAAGAGTGTGTAAAAAGGAGAAATATTCATGGAATCGCTTTTTTCGGACGTGCTTGTTTTTATATGATTTTTTCTGTTAGCTATATAGTACCTATATATTATCACTATAGATGCTAAATATTATGTACAATAACATATTAGTTTCCACAGTCATAAAAATGGGGGGGGGAGATTGTTTACAGGCTGGTTAATTGTATAAGTTTTACGTAAATTCACATTTTTCGCTTATAACTTTTTTTCCGTTCATTTCCACGAGAAAACAGTAGAGTACTTTTTTTCGCCTTCAAAAGATCTACAAAACTAGCCCTCGAGCGTTAAAAATATTGATTAGATCAAAAATTATAAACAGTAGAAGTTTATGTATGACTTTTGAATTAATCATTTATAAACTGCGTTATTATTACCAGTAGGTTTTGGCATCGCATCCTCTCATTCCTTATCACTGTCTAATACTAATAACTCACACGAAATATGGAATCGGTAAGTTAAGTAGTTTACAAGTTATGGCCTTATAAACAAATTAACTAATTATTAGTATGGACGATTCCGAGGATTTTCCACAATCGCACTGATTTTTTTCATGGTAGATTTCATAATAATAAATTGAAATCCATCTTTTTTTTAATTTCAAATTTGCACCCTGGAATTTTTTTTATTATTTAGTCTTAGTTGCAAAATGAAATAAATATACGCACGAGCGTGATATATTATTACATATTCGGAAAGCTCATGAAAAGACCTTTAAGTTAAAAAAAAATCGTCAAGATTCGTTGAAAAACAACATAGTTACACTGTCAAATA
>NW_019419714.1:0-7854 GCF_000390285.2 Anoplophora glabripennis
CTCATTTTCATATATCTAAGTTATAAAAGATCATTATTCCAAATGTGTAGGTAATATGTGAGTTTATCTACTCCTATTAATTTATATATTAATTATTCAACTGCTTTTGAGCAATTAATAGTATCAATAAACAAGTAGCGTGAGTTTCTATAGTGAGTTATTATAACTCACGTTGGGCTTCTACAATGATAATTCGGTATGTAAATAGTGTACGCAGTAAATTCTTGGAAATTTTTAAGCCAATAAATACGTTCCATTGGTGTAAAATGGAAAGAATTTTTAACAAGTGGAAAGGAATGAATAATTAAAAGATTTTAAAATTATTAAATTGCCAACGCCTCTCAGTAGGCGGAACTGTCAATTATTATCATTGAGGGGACTAATGTCATTTGATATTTTAACTAAATAAATTTGACGTTTTCAAATCAGTTTCTAATAATAGTCCTAAAAAGATGAATTTAGATACCGAAGATGAGTTATTATGTACACCTCCAGAAATAAGAGAAGTAGCTAATAATGGAATACAGAATTTATTACCAGAAAAATCAAAAAACAAGTATAAAGGTGTATATAAAAAATTCAAGATTGGTGTAGCAATAAAAACGTTAGCTCGTTTACAGAAAATGTGCTTTTGGCATATTTTAATGAACTTAGCAATAAATATAAAGCATCGTCTCTATGGACTTTCTACTCCATGCTAAGAAGCACACTCAACATAAATAATGGAATTAATATAGAGAATTATTCAAAATTACGTGCGTTTCTTAAACGTCAATCAGATAAACATATAGCTAAAAAGGCAAAAATATTTACGCCAGAACAACTTAATAATTTCATAAATGAAGCTCCTGATGAGAAATATCTGGCGACAAAGGTAATAGCTTTTACAAACATTCAAACGTTTTTATCATCTAGTCAATAATATAATTTATTTTAGGTTGCTTTAATAATGGACATTATGGGTGCTTTTCGCGCAGAAGAATTGCACTCTATGCAATTTACAGATTTAGAAGATCATGAATCTATTTTTATGGTCAGTGTACCAAATACAAAAACAAAAATTGTCAGAAAATTCACTGTTATGGGATATATCGCAAACAATATTATTCTTTAAATTTCAAAATGGAAAATATCACAAACAAAGAATTGGCATTAATAAATTTGGAGCAATGGGGAAAGACGTTGCTACATTTTTAAAATTACCAGATGGTAATTTATATACCGGGCATTGTTTTCGCCGCTCGTCAGCAACTTTATTAGTAGATGCTAACGGCACTGAAACGCCATGGCGGTTGGCGATCAACTACTGTTGCTGAGGGGTACATTGATGATTCAGAAAACAATAAGAAAGATACTGCAAATAAAATATACAGTTCTATAACGCCTCAACCAGTTAGTACATCTACAACATATATACAACAAACACAAAAAGAAACAATAAACTTGCATAATACAGTCCCACATATTCAGTTTACTGGTTGTTCAAACTTTACAGTTAATATCATTAATAAACAAAATGAGTAATTACACCTTAAACTTTTATTTAATTGTTATAACTATTAAGATTTGTGAATAAAGTTCTTTCTCGATACTTGTGTCTTAGTATTTATCGTTATAGTCGTAGATGAAGTATAGTATTCAACTTGCGGTAATGGTCATAACTCACTTGATGAATTACAGCACTCGCCTGCGGCTCGTGCTACAAACTTCATCTGCGTGAGTTATGACCTGCATTACCGCTCGTTAAGTAATATACTATTATTTAATACTATTTAATATCTTACATAGTCAAACAAAATTAAACGCTAATTAAAAAAACACAGTTAATTTTGTAAATTTGCGGTAAAAATATGTTTAATTTTGATTATGAAGTGTTTAAGCTCAAAAAACGTGACCCTTTCATTTTTTTCGGAAGTTTGACTGTTTGAAACAAAGAAACAGTTCGAGATCCAGATGCAACTTCACAGGGTTCTTCTAGGTATATCGAACTGTAAAAGTCATGCTTAACATTAGTCATTTCGTGAATATTTCTAATATACTCGTCAATTTTCTAAAAATCCTTAAATTACCACTTTTTTCCTGTTTTTCAAAATTCGTGTAAAAAATGAAAAAAAAACTCGGTTAATAATGTCTGGAATGGACTCAAATCGGGGTCCTGGGGGTTTTCGAGGTCGCTGATCCCGAATATGACCTTCAAATTGGTCCACCGCCGACCTGGAGCTTAGGATTGAGGATGAACATCACCACCGAGGCTTCTCCTGAATTTCACTCTTAAATGCAACGAGACTTGACACCCGGGGTTTTTTCGGGTCGCTGATTCCTAATCTGGCGTCAACGAGCACCCCCCGGACACCTGGTGCACCGAAACCTGGACATGGACGTCATCCTCGGGAGTTTTTCTGTAAAATTCGCGTAGACGAGCCGAAAATCGCTTCAGGGGTTTTTTCGGGACGCTCTTCTCGAATCTGGCGTCGGCGACCACCCTCCGGACACCTGGTGCACCGGAACCTGGACCTTGAAATCGGCGTCATCGCCAGAAAAATCAATAAACAGTGAATTTTCAGTATATTTGAAACTGCCGTTAATACTGCAATAACTTGTTTGGAATTGTTGATCTCATTTAAATTATGCAAGATGAAAATAGAGGGAATAAATTGAACGAATGTCACAATGTATGCAAGTGTTGTTTCAAAAACAAATCAAAATCATTTATTTCCAAATCAATTGCCATTTCTAACCTACTCTTAACTTCAATTTAATTTAACTCAAATATAATCTAACTCCATTTTATCCTAATCTAATCAACTAACTTTAATTTGAAAATATTCTACTAAATATCATTTTCATCATCAACTGACGTATAGGGCCTGGATAGTTTTTCGAGGGCTCCGGTCTGGGGGCCCACAGTCGTGCATGAGTCATATTATAAGATGATTTCGAGAAGAGCTCCCCGAAAAACCCCCTGATGCGAAAACTCCGGAAAACTCCCGGAGATGACGTCCATGTCCAGGTTCAGGTGTACCAGGTGTCCTACGCTCCAGGTCGGCGATGGACCAATTTGAAGGTCATATTCGGGATCAGCGACCTCGAAAACCAGGCATTATTAATCGAGTTATGAATTTTTTCTAAGTGACTAAAAAATGTATTTTTCCGGATGCATTTTGCACTGCACAAATGCAATTTGGCCGAAAAACATAATATAAAGTTGATAAATTTTTTTCACATAATTTTAGAAGCCGAATGCAAAAAAAACCCATCTTGATACGACTTGATCCAATTTCGGATATTTCGGCTCTTTTTGTGCTTTATTTCCTGGACTAATTACAAAGTGTGTTTTTTCAACTCTGCCGCTTTGTAATGTCAAAATAAGACGATTTAAACACTACTTTCCTTTGTCTAAAATTGTTTCTTTAATCGCCAATTTTTTTGTTAGAAATGGAAAAACACAAAAAAATAGAAACGTATGGAATAAATACTTAAACAATTTTTAACAAGTCCACAATTCAGGAAATATATTGTTATTTAAATAAACTGTCTTTCAATCTTGTCACTATTAGTTTTAGTAAACCTTTAAGAAAATGTGTGAATTAAGTGGCTACTCTGTACGTATTACGTTTACGTCATTTGTGTTTACATTTACAGAAGCCATAAAAAATTATATGATTACATTGCAAATTAGCCGGCGCTGACTAAAATATTTAGTCCCCCTTCTATGTTCGTACATGATGTGGACAGAAAAAATGTACTACATAATAGACCAAGTATGATTTTGCACTCGACCCAAATGTAATAAAATCTTTATATCCATCTGATTGTATATCTTTTCTCGTGTAATCACTTTTTACTGGCGCTATACAACTTTCGAGCTCCGGTTCTATATGCGAACCGATCAAATAAACTGTGCGCATAAATTATTCTCTAAAATAAACAGACATAAATTGGAGAATAAATGGCCGCATATGAGATGTTTTCTGGTAACTTTATTAGTGCCTACATCCATGTTTGTTTGCTTAGGTAAGGTTAAGGTGTCGTGTTGTTTACTNATACATAAACAGGGTGTTTTTAAATGATTTAGCAAATATGGTACCAGTGAATGTAGAGCCAAAAATAAGGGGATTGAAATGAAAAGACCTTATATGAAATTTGCACCCCTGAGGTGATACACCCTCCTAAAGGATGGGTTGAAATTCACATTTTAATTTTTTTTTTCTTTAACATGGGGAATGCTAGAGACAGGAAACTTGGTATGAGCATCCTACTAATAAAGAGACAACTTTTCAATATTTTTTCGATCATTGGCGTATTTTATAAAGGAGTGAAACGGTCAACCCCATTGCAATATTTTATTAGAAATTTTTTATATAAAGCAAATTATTTATAAAAGTATTTATTAGGAAGACTGATTTATTGCGCAACTTTTTTACCTCTTGTAATTTTTCGATAAAACCTATAGTTTTCTAGTAAAAAAATTAGATGCCTCATCGTTCACTAAAGGGCGAAAATTTGTACGAAAATTTGTAAAAATAAAATAGGCGGATGTCATAACAAATTAATTGTTATTTATCATATTAAGAAATTGACACTTTCTGTCAATAAGCTGGTAATTTAATAATAACATTAAGAATAATTTGCTATTAATTCATGAAAAATGTTTGATAACTTATGACTGTGGGACATGTATCAGGTAAAGTTATTTATCTACTCCTATTAATTTATATATTAATTATTCAACTGCTTTTGAGCAATTAATAGTACCAATAAACAAGAAGCGTGAGTTTTTATAGTGAATTATTATAACTCACGCTGGGCTTCTACAATGATAATTCGGAATGTAAATAGTGTACGCAGTAAATTCTTGGAAATTTTTAAGCCGATAAATACTTTCCATTGGTGTAAAATGGAAAGAATTTTTAACAAGTGGAAAGGAATGAATAATTAAAAGATTTTAAAATTATTAAATTGCCAACGCCTCTCAGTAGGCGGAACTGTCAATTATTATCATTGAGGGGACTAATGTCATTTGATATTTTAACAAAATAATTTTGACGTTTTCAAATCAATTTCTAATAATAGTCCTAAAAAAGATGAATTTAGATAGCGAAGATGAGTTATTATGTACACCTCCAGAAATAAGAGAAGTAGCTAATAATGCAATACAGAATTTATTACCAGAAAAATCAAAAAACAAGTATAAAGGTGTATATAAAAATTTTCAAGATTGGTGTAGCAATAAAAACGTTAACTCGTTTACAGAAAATGTGCTTTTGGCATATTTTAATGAACTTAGCAATAAATATAAAGCATCGTCTCTATGGACTTTCTACTCCATGCTAAGAAGCACACTCAACATAAATAATGGAATTAATATAGAGAATTATTCAAAATTACGTGCGTTTCTTAAACGTCAATCAGAGAAACATATAGCTAAAAAGGCAAAAACATTTACGCCAGAACAACTTAATAATTTCATAAATGAAGCTCCTGATGAGAAATATCTGGCGACAAAGGTAATAGCTTTTACAAAAATTCAAACGTTTTTATCATCTAGTCAATAATATAATTTATTTTAGGTTGCTTTAATAATGGGCATTATGGGTGCTTGTCGCGCAGCAGAATTGCACTCTATGCAATTTACAGATTTAGAAGATCATGGATCTATTTTTATGGTCAGTGTACCAAATACAAAAACAAAAATTGCCAGAGAATTCACTGTTATGGAAAATTTTTATACTATAATTAAGAAATATTTAAATCTTCGCCCCACCGATATATCGCAAACAATATTATTCTTTAAATTTCAAAATGGAAAATATCACAAACAAAGAATTGGCATTAATAAATTTGGAGCAATGGGGAAAGACGTTGCTACATTTTTAAAATTACCAGATGGTAATTTATATACCGGAAATTGTTTTCGCCGCTCGTCAGCAACTTTATTAGTAGATGCTGGAGGGGATATAACGGCACTGAAACGCCATGGCGGTTGGCGATCAACTACTGTTGCTGAGGGGCACATTGATGATTCAGAAAACAATAAGAAAGATACTGCAAATAAAATATACAGTTCTATAACGCCTCAACCAGTTAGTACATCTACAACTTATATACAACAAACACAAAAAGAAACAATAAACTTGCATAATACAGTCCCAGTCAGTTTACTGGTTGTTCAAACTTTACAGTTAATATCATTAATAAACAAAATGAATAATGACACCTAAAACTTTTATTTAATTGTTATAACTATTAAGATTTGTGAATAAAGTTCTTTCTCAATACTTGTATCTTAGTATTTATTGTTATAGTCGTAGATAAAGTATAGTATTCAACTTGGGGTAATGGTCATAAATCACTTGATGAATTACAGCACTCGCCTGCGGCTCGTGCTGCAAACTTCATCTGCGTGAGTTATGACCTGCATTACCGCTCGTTAAATAATATACTATTGTCTGAAATAATACAAACGAAAAACAAGAAATGCAAAATTAAATTTAAAGAATATTCTCGAAATAATATCCATTTCGTTGCAAGCATAACCTAATACTTCTGATGAAGTTCTAACGCACTCGCACAAACAGTTCTTGGTTATTGCGAAGATCATCTGTTGCCTGAAATATTCTTAAGCGTAGTTCTTCTAAGGAGGCAACAGGAGAGGCATAAACAATACTTTTTATGTGTCCCCACAAAAAGAAATCGGCGTTAGGTCAGGTGAACGTGCAGGCCAACAAACAGGGGCATCACGATCACGACCAATCCAGCGATTCGGGTAATATAAATTTAACCATTCTCTAATGGCAAGTGTACTATGTGCAGGCGTCCCATCGTGCATATACCACATCACCTGACGTGTAGCGAGGGGTAATGTTGGAAAATTTTCGTTCAAAAATCTAAGATACTCGGCCGCTCCAAGCCTGCGTGGAAGAATAAAAGGACCTACTAGAGTATTTCCTACAATTCCCATCCAAACGATTAAACTGAAATTATGTTGACATCTTGAAACAAATATTTCATGAGTATTTTCTTCCGACCATGAATCAACATTATGAAGGTTTACTGCACCTACTCTAGGAAAATTTGCTTCATCGGTGAAAAGTATATTCATTAGGAAATTTAAGTCATGCCTGGAAATATTAATATACCATTGACAAAAATCCACGCGGTTAGGTAAATCAGGGTAATTCAATTCTTGCACGGATTGATGGTGAAAAGGGTATAAAAGACATTCATGAGCTACATTCCACACAAGACTGTGAGAAAATTGCAGTTGCCTGGTCACCTGTCTTGTGCTTGTACCACAGTATTGTTCTAGATGTTCCAGTATAGCTTCCTCAGTTTCAACAGTTCGGACACTACGCCTTCTTCCGGCACCCTCACGATTGGGCAGAATTTTACCAGTTTCGCGAAGCTTTCTTTCCACCGAGGCCAATGTTTGTCTATAAGGAATCGGTCGGTTTGGATATCTTTGGTGGTATAATCCTACTTCAGCGTTACTATTTTTTCTGGATTCGAAAAACACTTGGAGCATGTCGACATATTCGTCATTGGTATAAATATTATTTGCCATAATTATTCTGATAATAAATTAATCAATTGGTACTAATTATTGGTTGACAGAAAGCGTCAATGTATTAATATGATAAATAACAATTTATTTATGACATCCGCCTACTTTATTTTTACAAATTTTCGCAATTACCCCTTTAGTGAACGATGACGATGATCATTTTTTTACTAGAAAACTATCGGTTTTATCGAAAAATTACAGGAGGTAAAAAAGTTGCGCAATAAATCAGTCTTCCCAATAAATAAATAATTTGCTTCATATAAAAAATTTCTAATAAAATATTACAGTGG
>NW_019419715.1:0-5238 GCF_000390285.2 Anoplophora glabripennis
CGAAAAAAATCATGCAGCATACCAGTAGTCCGACGCCCCAAAAATGTCAAAATGACGAGATTATGATTCCTCATACATGCATGTCGGACAAGAGTAATACATGATGGAAGAATGTATTTTAGAATGAAAAGCACTAGAGTCCGATAAAAGCATCGGGTTACGACTCCATCGCCAGTACGACAAGAAAACAAAAATATTGTTAAGATATTGCATCTTCATTTTACACTTTTCTATTTAGATAAACAGGACATACTACAAAATATTTCCACACACTTACTTGATTTAAAATCCTTCGTATATACAATTACGAAGTAACATAATAATATAATTTCCATCGGAAAAACTGGAAAATTAGGAAAACTTTTTTTAATAACTAAAATTCCAACTTTTTAAAAATCTTTTTAAATATAAAGAATATTATTTTTTATGGGAAAAATATTTCTTTGAAAACGAATAAGTCTGAAAATATTATATTATTATACCTATTAGTTTTATGTGAAAAAGGTTAACTGTTTTAATTTTTATTAAAANGCAAATACTGTTGGTAGCTAAATGTCTTCAGCTCATTTAATGGTAAAGTCCTCTTTCAATTTAATATTTTGTTATGTCGCGTCGCTTTATGTGAGCAAAAAAAATCAACTTCATTTTTCTCGAAAATGGTAGATCCTACCGACTTTCGACAAGTATACCTTTTTTTTGTAGTATGCCTTAGAGTTTACAGAACCGTTTAGAAATGTAATAAATTTTGACTTTTAACATATTTTTTTTCGATTGTACCCCTCCAATTACCTGTGTCGGCGACACTGCTTTTCAGAAAGAAACCGTTTGCACATTATTCTTAACGCACAGTTGATGTTTACTTGTGTACAAAATTTGATATTTTTATCTTTAGCCGATTTAAAGATAATTGAGGAAAACCATTTGGAAAGTAATAACTTCAACACTCTGTATCTCGAAAATAGGGCACGTCTAAGAAAAAAACGTTACATGAACAACCCCCATTAACTTACCATGAGGAACTTTTTTGAAACATGATCAGAACACCCTGTATATAGGTAATAATAAGCAATTTAATACAAAAAGTGCGAGGTATCTACTAGAAAAATGAAAAATACAAAGAAAAAAATGGTATTTAATATTAATCAATAAGTACAAAATCTCATTTTGTCTGTGAATCCTGGCACCTGTTTTCTCATTTTTCATTTACTCATTGTAATAAAAAAAATGTACAAAAATATTAAAAATTAAATTTTTATTCAATGTTTTATAACAAAATAAATGTTATAAATGAAACTTATATTATAAATTTTTAAAATTATTTAATTTATTTAAAAAAGTTCGATGAAAGTATTTTAAATGTTTTATGAATGTTTTATTAATTTGCGATGCTGTTTTTTTCGGACGCATATATTTTTGTAATATAATAAAATTAGAAACTAGTCAAGTAAATATAATAGTTTCCGAAAGTAGAGACTCTTTTCTGTTTCTTCTTTTACAAAGATAAGCTCGCAATAAATTCACTGACCTCTGACGGCATTGCCCTGACCGACTTATGCATTTTTTAAATAGGAATTGATATCTGAATATTTATAGACAGATGTTTATAAAAGAGTGAATTTTTGAAACGACAATGTCAAAAATGTGGGAGTCTGTCTAAATTGATATCAATTATTTGTTACGTATATCCGCCTCTTCAATTCTACTGTACTGATTTTAACAAAATTTTATTAATAAAAATAATAATTTAATCAGTACTTCAGATTGTACAATAATTAAAAAGATACATCATACCTCAGCAGCGGCGACAAAATAGTATTACAAAAGTAAAAGAAACATATTCATTATGATGCATTTCGAATTCTTTGTTTGAGGTTGATGTTCTATAATTAAAAAATAATTTATATTGTGTAAAGAAATACAATGGGATGGGTAAACGATTTGTCGCCTACAATTCTAGGTATCAAGTCACTGAATTCTCAAATTAACTTTTTGAATAGAAAATATAAAAAAGTAAGGATAAGGTCCTACTAATTATATTTTCGTGAATTTGTGAATACGTGATCGTTTTTCAACAACTGCCTATTGATACTTACATAATATTTATCGTGGTTAGCATTTAAGTCAAGGTGATTTACTTTCTGGATAATGATGGCTTGATTTTATTTATGATTGTAAATGTAAATTTTATAAAACATGTAAAACGAGATAAACTAATAACACCGTTTTCATTAATTATATATTCTTGAAAATGTAATTCTTCCTTGTTATAGCACAAACATTTATGTGTAGTTTTGTTATAATACGAGGTCTGTTCAGAAAATAACAGAACTTTTTGAATTACGCGCTAATGGAGATTTTTAATGATATGCGTTTGGCAGCACTGCGTTGCGCATAACTTCAACTTTTCAAACAAGATTACGGAGATGATGCTTTGGGTCGCAATGTTGCGAATGATTTTCACCATTTAAAAATGGTCAGTCAATCGAAGATGATTCTCGACCATGAAGGCCTTCGACTTCAACTGATGGTTTCCACATTCAGAAACTCAAAGATCTGGTGCGTGCAAATCGCAAATTCCAAAAGAGGGACCCGCCATGAAATCTCAAAAAGTTCTGCTATTTTATAGTATACTAGAATATTTCTAAAACATTATTAATATACAAATATATAAAGATAAAGTTCGTAATAGAGAAAAATTATTTCTTCGAATTAAATATAAAAAACCCATGTCATTTGTAATGACATGGGTTTAAAAAGGGCATTATTTTCTTTAATTTAAATACATGAAGTTAAATATTTAAACAAATATAACTAAAAAAGTGTTAAGATCAGTCATTATCTTTAAAGATTCACAGATATTGCATTAAAGAAGAAAATTAATAATTAAAAGGTTTTTTAAGCGTAAAATCTTTATCTTATAACCTAGAAAATGTTGTAACTGTGCGACATATTCAGAACTTTGTACAATCTCTTCGGGGTAGGAATTTATTTTCGACTTACTGCTACTACATCTATCAAACGGCATGGTGGATGGAAGAGCTCCTCTGTAGCAGAAAGTTATGTTGAGGAGTCTATATCTAACAAACTTGATATTACAAGGAAAATCCAAGGAAAATATAGCTGTTCCTTACAAAAAGAGATATGCGTAACTTGTGGAACATCATCACAAACTTCGGCAGATGCTATGCGTTCCGAAAGTGATGGCAACAATGCTACAAGGGTTGTTATTAACGGAAAGGAAGTTAAATGTGATAAAACAAAAAACGAAATGTCTATTCCTATAAATGTAAATGTTAATGTTAATAAGTAAATAAATTAAATATTATTTATTATAGGTTTATTATTTTAGACGGTTCATATGTGTGGATACAAGCCCGATTATAAGGTAATTGTGGATAAAATACATTTTCTTGATAATTTAAAACAATGGAAAGTAAAGCAAACAGTTTAATTGAGCAGTTAACACTTTATGACATAGTTTCATGTACCTATATTTCACGGTTTTCTTAAAACTTTTGCATCTGTAATCAACAAAAATGCTAATACTAATGCAATATAGTCGGTAATCATATATTTAGTACTTGAAATTATAGTTTCGAATAAGGAGCGCATTCTCTCGTAAATTCAACAAATACAATAGTTTTCCTGTTGCAAACTTTATCCGTGGACACACTGTATACAATACCACTAGTGTAAACAAGTTGTAAATTTAATATAGAAATCGCTTCGAAAAAGAATATATTAAACACTGGATGAATATTGCCTAGCATAAATTACGTAAAGCATTGCGACATAATTCAAGATTAAATTAAAGATTTTTAGATTTACTATATTCTGTAATAATATAACACGCTTCGTTCTGAGAAAGTAATTATCTGTGAGGTCACTATGTTATTTTCTCATCCCTACTATATGCAATATAATATTCGATATTTTAAACAAACAATATTAAATACGTTGGCCTTCATCAGCAGTCAACCAGTGTGGAATTGTTTCATCTCTACATTTTCGAAGTAAACAAGCATGTTTCGTTCAGTGATCAAGGTGTTCCTATGGCAATTAATTTTTAATTTGTGTATCCTCTCCCCGATAGCGTTTACGTAGCAGTTATTGTTTTAAATAAAATTTCCATAAGCTGGAATATAACCAAACTGTCTCAGTGACTTTTCACCTAAAAAGAACATTGCAATTGTATATTTCGTTACATGTACAGAAATATACATTCCTTTGTATGTTTTCTATTCTTGTACAAGTTTCTTTCAACATCAAAGTTAAGGCTGGAAAAACAACCGGTAGCTGCATTTTGGAGATCGATTTTAAATATAAAAATTTTACAGAAATGTTTTAATTATCAGAAAGTTTGAATAAAAACAGGTTTCAGCGTTATTTTAAAAAAATATTTATTCGTAGAAAAGATAAGAGAAGAGAAATAATGATGTCAATGCTCTACTGATGGCTTATAGCCCAGTCAGTGGAAGTAATTTTCCACCAAAAGCACAAGTAATTAGCAATATGGCTGATTTTTTTTTATAAGTTGTTCAAAGTATGCAGATTAATACAAGAGAAAGTTCACTGGTCTATCGATTTCCTAAAATCCAAAAAAAATTTAAAAAACTTTTTGTTTTTAGAAATTCTTTAATATTTTGGACTGGGATCAAGATAGAGAAAAATAAAAAATACTGCCTTCTAGAAGAAGTTTTCCAACAAAAAAGATACTTTGCACTTTTTCGAGGGCAAACTCTTCAAGCGTAAGAATTGTCAAATTTCACACAAATATTGAATACATTATTATGTAGAATTGAATATTCGATCTTAATTCAATGCAAAATAATAAAAAATTTCAAAAAATTTTCAAAATTTTGGAAAAAATTTTCCAAATTTTTTTTTTAGATTTTCGAATATACTCAAGATAGTAGATAGTAAATACAAGGTAATATTTACATATTTTTATTATAAAATCACAGGAACAATATTACACAAACTAATGAAAAAAATTAAAGGGTAAAAAGTATTTCCGAAATTTTTTCGTGATTTTTGACACTGTATTTAGGTGAAAAATTGGCGTTTTTGAAGCTCTAAGATTCTAGTTTTTAGATCTTTCGGTCAAAATTTTTTAGAAGCTACGGTTATCATGCAATTCTAAGAAATAGGCGATAAAAAAATGTTGCTAATTTTCTTTTTTTTCCAGTCCACGGACTTGGAAAGTTTTTTTTCAGCTTAGCCACTTTTTATTTTTCA
>NW_019419715.1:7029-7859 GCF_000390285.2 Anoplophora glabripennis
TAAATTAGAAATATTCACGAAATGACTAATGTTAAGCATGACTTTTACAGTTCGATATACCCAGAAGAACCCTGTGAAGTTTCATCTCGATCTAGGGAACCGTTTCTTTGTTTCAAACAGTCAAACTTTTGAAAAAATTAAAGGGTCACGCTTTTTAAGCTTTTTTGAGGTTTTCTCACATTTTTACCGTAAATAACGTTTAAATTGATGAAAAAAAAAAAACAAAAAAAAATTGAAATTTTTGATCAGAGATGAAAAGGGTAGCTTTGAAAAAACTATTTGTTAAGTGATTACAGACTGCATAAAAATTAATTAGAAATTTGTCTCGAAAAACGGTAATCGGGGTCGAAATCTGGTTTGGGTCATCAACTTTAATTTTAATTTAATTAAAAGTTGGTGAACAGAAGCATAGGACGAAAAAGCCGAATCATGCTGGAAACAATTGGATTTTGTTTTCTTCAATGTCCGGAAGGTTTACCAAAAAAAACAAAAAAAATTGTAGACTTCCTACTTGAAAATGGGCTATCACAATTATAATGTAAAGCGGCGGGCTTCAAAAATTAGGTTCTCACGCGGCTGATCGAGCTTCGCGCGCGCAATACATACCTGATTTATAGACTTTTTTCCGGTCAAACCATAGCTCGAACGAAAAATATATAAAGTATATTTTTTGTTGGAAAAAAACTGACCCTACAAGGAGATATTTTTTATTTTTCTCCACCTTCATCTCAGTCCAAAATATTAAAGAATTTCGGACTTGGGAAATCGACAGACCAATGAACTTTTCCTTATATTAATGTGCATACTTTGAAGTACTTATAAAAATCAGC
>NW_019419716.1:0-7956 GCF_000390285.2 Anoplophora glabripennis
AAAAAAAATTGTATTAATTTAAGCTAAAGTAAAAAAGAATACCTAACGTTTTTTCTACATACTGTCACGTATCCCTTTTACCAAAAAGTATCATGAAAAATGTGATCTATACAGAGTGTTTACTAAAGAATGGCCCATACCTTAAGGCTAGCTTTCTTGGATGAAAATAAAGTGATTTAAATCTTATCTTAGTACTATCTTGCTTCCTTAAGTAATTATAAACCCGAAATATTTTCACTTTTTTACCATAATTTATTTATTATTTGGCTAATTTTACTCAAATTTTGAAAAAGTAAGTTTTTTGTGGTATAAACACGAATATCTGCTTGTTTTTTGAGATAAATATAGAGGGCGTTCTGAGCGCCCTTACCACTACATTATTTCCTTCATATTTTTATTTGGTTGATGGATATTTTTTATTTTGTTATCTTAATTGTTGTAGTATCTTTATCTTTCATGTTGTCATATTTTTCAGTGTTTGGCTTCATGTTTCACGTTTTCAGTTGTTGTAAGGACCACATTACTAACAACCTATCGAATTAATAATTTATTGTAATTTATGTATTATTTTCAAACTCATTATGTAGGTATCTACTTTAAACGCTATTTTCTCCGAAACGGAGCATTTCAGGGACATGCTGCTAANACTTGAAGCGTTGGCCGCTAGAGAAGCACCTGCCGGGGTCCCGTTTCGTGACTCACGCTGGGCGATATTTTTTGTACAAAATCCCGTCCTTAAGTAATTATAAACCGGAAATATTTTCACTTTTTTACCATAATTTATTTATTATTTTGCTAATTTTACTCAAATTTTGAAAAAGTTGTTTTTTTGTGGTATAAACTCGAATATCTGCGATATTTTTGAGATAAATATAGAGGGCGTTCTGAGCGCCCTTACCACTACATTATTTCCTTCATATTTTTATTTGGTTGATAGTTATTTTGTTACCTTAATTGTTGTAGTATCTTTATCTTTCATGTTGTCATATTTTTCAGTGTTTGGTTTCATGTTTCACGTTTTCAGTTGTTGTAAGGACCACATTACTAACAACCTATCGAATTAATAATTTATTGTAATTTATGTATTATTTTCCTCATTATGTAGGTATCTACTTTAAACGCTATTTTCTCTGAAACGGAGCATTTCAGGGACATGCAGCTAGGATACCTTTTTAAAAGCAAATCGAATGCTGTTTTAAAATGACTAATCATTTTCCTAAAATATAGATCCTTAAAGAAAATCTTAAGGAAACAATGCAGTGACAAGTGCGCTCAGAACGCCTTGTATATTTATCGCAAAAAAAAACAAGGAGATATTCGTGCTTATAACACAAAAAACCTACTTTTCCAAAATTTGAGTAAAATTATTTAACTAATGAATTATAGTAAAAAAGTGAAATAAAAAAACTGCTTTCCCGGGCCTATAACTTTTTAAGGAAGCAAGATGCTATCAAGGTAAGTTTATTTAAATCCTTATTTTCATTCAGAGAACCTAGCCTTAAAGTATGCCCTATTCTTTAGTAAACACCCTGTATACAATACTTTTGTTTATACTTTGCTGTCAACTAAAACTATTCGTACGCATCGAACATTTTACAATTTCGTACTACTACCGTTGATTTTATAAGCTATGCGCTACTACTAAAATCACGAGCCGTCGCAAAAAGTTTCCGTTGTTCCATTAGGATGATCCTTCACGGTTTGGTGTATAATCGACCTTACATTACATCCCAGTCACAACAGCATCATACAAATGAAACGGAATAGATACAAACATTACTGATTGTTAATAATTGCCATGAACTGCGACAAATTTTAATTCTAATTTGAAGAATAGTTTATTCAGGAAAACAGGCAGTATGATTAAGATTAATTCGCCAGTAGCGTTACTTAAGAAATTATTATCACAGTTTTTACTTCCGACAAGGTTTTTAACAACTAAACAAAAATAAAACAANCCAAAATCCTTCGGGAATGCATATTAGTGTGTCTGCTTCTTGACTCTTGTTGACCTGTGTAATCAATACCCTGAGAATTTTGTTGTTGAAACAGTCTCTAGCGATATCGGAAATAAGACAAATTCTGTTAGACAACAAAGAAAAATTGCATCCACAATAAAAATTCTATATACTGTATAACTGCACTATCGGAAAAAATAAGATAAAATAGGTAACAAATTCAACATTAAAACAGTTTTTCAAACAACAAATATTTTACCTACGGAATTTATTATCAAAGACGCTTCCAAAAGTAAAAAAAGTTCAGAAGACGAAAATTGTGGATTTTCGAAACATTAACGACCTTTCCAAAGTGAGCGACATTAAGTGAAGTATTTTTGTATTTGTCTGCTTTTTTCAGCGTGAAATTTTTTGGTTAGGCAAAACTATTTTCATAAAAACATCCCTTGACTGATCCATTTGACGCAAGGGTCTATTTTACGACTTTTTTAAATTTTTTCGCAGGTGGCAAAATACCCAAAAATAAAGAAAAAGTTACCTTGATTGATTGGAAAAAATTATAATTTATTTCTTGACCATCAAAAGAAAGATACCTATGTATTTCCAATTATTTATACTTAAAAAAAAGTATCATTACAAAAGACATTGTTTTTCATGATTTGATAATTTTGTATATGGTACTTGCCATTTATTTCTTTAAAAAACTATATGATTTATTGATGTCTCTTCCTATCCTTTTTTATTAAAATTTTATTTCTATAAATAATTTTGAATTAATCTTTGACTTGATCATTGAAGTAATTAATTTTTTTTTAGCAACCTTGTGACCTGTATGTTAAAAATAGACTGGAAATAGAAAAATCAAAAGGTAAACAAACATGTACAGTCATTATAATATAAATTTAATTATTTTATAGCGACATTGTTAATGCATCGTTGTGGTACTAATTATTTAATAACTGTGATAAATCTGAATTAACAAGCATTTCACACGAAAATCAAGGAAATGTACAACATATCTAACACGCAATTTTTTTTGTTCAAAAAATACCTATATAAACCGTGAGTTGCATGCGTTTTATATTGAAGTGTTTCTCCAGAATCAAAATGAGGTTTATATTTGTCTGAAGTTACTTATTTGTAGCATAGTTTTCGACTTTTTCTTTATTTTTTAGGTATTTTGTCACCTGTGAATAAAATTTAATAAAAAAAATAGATTTTCGAGACATTAACGACCTTTTCAAAGTTTTTGTATTTTGTATTTGTGTGCTTTTTTCAGTGTGAGATTTTTTGGTTAGACAAAACTATTTTCATGAAAATACCATTTCTAGATGTTTTAGTTAAAAATAATGGCAATTATTTAGAATCAAGTGTTTATAGAAAACCAACTCACACTAACAGATATCTAAATTTTAATTCAAACTATTATACATATGTACTTATACATACAGGGTGGGTCAATAATGTGATAAAGTAAAATAACTCCCTTGTTACTCATAATACAGAAAAAAGTTTATATTAGTTATACAGAATCATGAAACCTAAACTACAAAACTAATTTGATACATACAGGGTGATGAGTAAAAACGGGACACGCCAAATATTACATTTTTTAAATTGAACACCTTGTATATTTTTAAACATATGGATTTCCGAGAAAATTCTATATATGTCAATATAATCAGTTTATCAGTTTAGTGCAGGGTTGCCAAGTTATGTAGAAAATTCTTCGAATTTTGGAAAAAATATGACCTCGAAGAAGTTATATTAACTTTCAACTAACATCTGGAGCAAAAATATTTGATAAGAGTTAAAGGCAAATGTTAGGCAAAGACTCCTATATTAGCTAATATCGATATTTTATACAGGGCATTTTTTATAATACGATCATTTTTAGAATTTTAATTTTTCAAATGGAACACCCTGTATTTTATTATTCTATTTTATTCACATATCGGTGCACTTCAACTTATATTAAGCATGTTCTATATCTAAAATTGTTAGCCTTTAAGATATAGCAACATTTCTGAAAAAAACTTTTATTATTTTATAGAATACCACATAAAATTAATTCAAAATGGAATGATAAATTATGAACTGACAAGTTGACACAATGTGACAGTTTTTTCCGAAGTGCTATCGAACATAATAAAAATTTGGTTTTTCCGGAAATGTTGCTATATCTTAAAAAGTAACAACTTTAGGTGTCGAACATACTTAATAAAAGTTGAAGTGGACTGATATGTGAATAAAACAGAACAATAAAATACAGGGTGTTCATTTGAAAAATTTTAGAAAATCAAGTTTGAACTTTCTAAAAATGATCGTATTATAATGCCCTGAATAAAATATCGATATTAGCTAATATAGGAGTCTTTGCCTAACATTTGCCTATAACTCTATCAAATATTTTTGCTCCAAGTGTTAGTAGTTGAAAGTTAATACAACTTCTTCGAGGGCATGTTTTTTCCACAATTTTCTACATAGTTTGGCAACCCCGCACTAAAATGTTAAACTGTTTATATTGCCATTTTTTTCTGTATTATGAATAACAAGGGAGTTATTTTACTTTCTCACATTAATGACCCACCCTGTATAAATAAAGAAAGGTATAGGTAAATGTTTCCATGATAGAGCCATATTGATTTTCTCAAATAATGAAATTTTTAACAGGATTTAGGTGCGCTGAATCCGAATCTGGCAGCAGAATTGCTCTATCACGTCAGGTTTTTGAGATATCCTAACCTATAAGTGCAAAAAAACACTGTTTTTCGTCATATTTGAGGTTATGTAGTAATGCCATCTATTCTTTTTCAAAAAACTAATACATTGAATCTAAAAGTACAAGGCTCCCTCCTTCGAATGCCGTTGAGTTTGCTCAAATATCTTTTTTTTTTTTCGTTGAGATATCACATGTTGAAATTTTTAAGTTTCTCAGTTTCTTAATATGCGAAAATCTACTAAGGATCCCTTAGACATCAAGCAGTCGATTGCAATTCAGAAACTTCATACCCATACGGTTTGTGGGTTTGGAGTTGGTGGGCTTGGGGTTTGTAAGCTTGGAGTTTGTAGGTTCGGGTTTTGTGGGATTGGGGTTTGTGGGTTTAGGGATTGTGGGTTTGGAGTTTGTGGGTTTGTGGATTTGGAGTTTGTGAGTTTGAGTTCGTATGTATTGAAGGTTTCTGAGTATGAAGTTTCTGAACTCCAATAAACTGTTTGACGTCTAAGGGATCCTTAGTATATTTTCGCATAACTGATAAACTTAGAAATTTCAACATGTGATATCTCAACGAAAAAAAAGGATATTTGAGCAAACTCAACGGCATTCGAAAGAGGGAGACTTGTACTTTTAAGTTATATGTATTTTTGTTTTAAAAAGAAAAGATGGCATTACTATATAACCTCAAATATGACGAAAAACAGTGTTTTTTGCACTTTTAGGCTAGGATATCTCAAAAATCTGTGGTGATAAGCAATTCTGCGGCCAGATTCGGATTCAGCGCACCAAAATCCTTCGGGAATGCATATTAGTGTGTCTGCTTCTTGACTCTTGTTGACCTGTGTAATCAATACCCTGAGAATTTTGTTGTTGAAACAGTCTCTAGCGATATCGGAAATAAGACAAATTCTGTTAGACAACAAAGAAAAATTGCATCCACAATAAAAATTCTATATACTGTATAACTGCACTATCGGAAAAAATAAGATAAAATAGGTAACAAATTCAACATTAAAACAGTTTTTCAAACAACAAATATTTTACCTACGGAATTTATTATCAAAGACGCTTCCAAAAGTAAAAAAAGTTCAGAAGACGAAAATTGTGGATTTTCGAAACATTAACGACCTTTCCAAAGTGAGCGACATTAAGTGAAGTATTTTTGTATTTGTCTGCTTTTTTCAGCGTGAAATTTTTTGGTTAGGCAAAACTATTTTCATAAAAACATCCCTTGACTGATCCATTTGACGCAAGGGTCTATTTTACGACTTTTTTAAATTTTTTCGCAGGTGGCAAAATACCCAAAAATAAAGAAAAAGTTACCTTGATTGATTGGAAAAAATTATAATTTATTTCTTGACCATCAAAAGAAAGATACCTATGTATTTCCAATTATTTATACTTAAAAAAAAGTATCATTACAAAAGACATTGTTTTTCATGATTTGATAATTTTGTATATGGTACTTGCCATTTATTTCTTTAAAAAACTATATGATTTATTGATGTCTCTTCCTATCCTTTTTTATTAAAATTTTATTTCTATAAATAATTTTGAATTAATCTTTGACTTGATCATTGAAGTAATTAATTTTTTTTTAGCAACCTTGTGACCTGTATGTTAAAAATAGACTGGAAATAGAAAAATCAAAAGGTAAACAAACATGTACAGTCATTATAATATAAATTTAATTATTTTATAGCGACATTGTTAATGCATCGTTGTGGTACTAATTATTTAATAACTGTGATAAATCTGAATTAACAAGCATTTCACACGAAAATCAAGGAAATGTACAACATATCTAACACGCAATTTTTTTTGTTAAAAAAATACCTATATAAACCGTGAGTTGCATGCGTTTTATATTGAAGTGTTTCTCCAGAATCAAAATGAGGTTTATATTTGCTCTAATCTTCATGGCAGCTCTTATGCTTGTAAGTGATTATAAATATGTATATTTCATTTTTTAACAAAATTTAAACGTAAAGAAATACATAACGTCAGGCTCGTGTCATTTTTTTTCAAAGGATTGCTCGATTGTATAATGTAAAAAAATTATAAATGCGTTTGTAGATAAATGTACTATTTATTTTTGATAGATAAAGATAAAAGATATATGACAGTAATTTACGTTACAGAATTTCATGAAAAGTTCACTTGATATACAGGATGTTCCAAAAATTTGAGTAAGCCACTGCTTTTTGCTTATGGCCTTTTTTTGTCAATGTTTTTTCATGTTTTTAACATTTTAAATAGAACCTTTTACATTTGCTTCCGTTTTTTAGACAAGGCAGGAGGTGTCGGCTCAAGGAGGAGGTGGAGGGGGACAAGGTGGAGGTGGCGCTGGAGGACAGGCCGGTTTGGGGGCCGGATTTGGATTCAACGCAGGCGCTGGAGCTGACATTGGTGCTGGAGCTGGAGGTGGCGGTGGAGCTGGTAGAAAATAAATAATAGGAAATTTGGATACTGTGAAATAAAAGCACTAACGTAAATGTTTGTTTTATTTAATCTTTAACCTCAAATATTACACGAGAAGTAATGCGGTTACTTTTTGAAATTCTGAAATACATCTTTATCTCAGAAAGTTTTTAATGGTAAATAAACCAACTGTTTGAAACAAACGCAACGACAAGGTGGGACGGAAAATAAATATGTACAGGGTGACTCAAACTCGATAGCATGGGCCCACTGTGAGGATACAAAAAATTTAAATAAAAGGGACACGTGGTGTGTTAATTAAAGGAATTATCGACTCATAGTTTTTTAGGTTCCTGCCGTTTTACTGTGTTTCATGTGCATTTAGAGATACTGATATCAAATTCAAGATATAAAGAAGATAAGAGACAATAGTGGGAAGCCATTTTCAATTATCCTCTTTCTATATTTCTTGTGCATTCATACAGACCACTCTTTTTGAATAACCCTGGCGATATAGCAACCTACGTTACGGTAAATGAAACAAATATTGATTTTTGTTGGTACTTCTTTATTGTCACATTTGTGTTATGTTATATCAAGTTAAAATTATCTTTATTTTCCTCCCATTCCTCCCATGCTTCCTCCCCCACTTCCTCCCATGCTTCCGCCCATGCTTCCGCCCGTGCTTCCTCCCCCACTTCCTCCCATGCTTCCACCCATGCTCCCTCCCGCGCTCCCTCCCATGCTTCCCGTGGCATCCATTCCCCCGCTTCCTCCCATTTGTCCTCCGCCGGAACCTCCAAACTGGCCTTGTCCTTGCCCTTGAGCGAATGCCTTATTTTCAGCCTGAAAAAAAAA
>NW_019419717.1:0-7837 GCF_000390285.2 Anoplophora glabripennis
TGAAACAAGAGAAATACCACCCCTATACGGCGATTACAATTTTGTGAGGAAATGATGAGACGGTGTGACTACAATAATGGTTTTCAACGAGACGTCCTTTTTTCGGATGAAGCTACGTTTTATTTAAATGGAGTGGTTAGCAGGCACAATTATCGCTTTTGGTCCCAGGAAAATCCACACTGGACATGCGAATCGCATACGCAGTATCCACAAAAGTTAATGTATGGGCAGGTATCATCAACAAACAACAGAATCTTGGGCCCATTCTTTTTTGATGAAAATCTTACTGCCGCACGCTACCTGGATTTCCTAACATTTGACCTGATACCTGCTCTAGCTGTGATTCTCCCTCATGAAATTGATCCAGATATACCGAATGAAAGAATTTGGTTCCAACAAGATGGCGCTCCCCTACATTTTGGTATTGATGTTCGAAGATACTTAGATGAAATGATTCCAAATCGCTGGATTGGTAGACGGGGTACAGTTGAATGGCCGCCAAGATCCCCCGACTTAACACCCCTGGATTATTTTCTTTGGGGATATTTGAAAGAAAGAGTCTACCAGGACAGACCGGATAATATTGAGAATTTAAAGAACAAGATTAGGGCGGAGATGCATAATTTACCAGCTGAAGTCATTCAGAATGCTGTGGACAGCTTTTACTATCGTCTTGGAGAATGCCAAATAGTGAATGGAGGACATTTTCAGCATTTGCGACATTGAGTTTATTTTTGTAAATTATCTAGTTGTTTCAATTTCTAAATGAAAAAAAACTTGTTATTGAAAAAATAAAACTTGTTTATTTGGTATGGCTGGATTCGGTTTTCTATAAGCTTTTCAACGAGCCCCCTCATGCCTTATGTTTCCATTTGAAAAAAAAAGTAGGGGTAGCTGGGGGTTAGGGGGTTGAAGAAAAATTAATTATTATATAACCGAAAGATGGGAAAAAATCAAAATCAGTTAACGTGTTTCGGCGTTTTAAAAAAAATTAACTCATTCAAAAGATATGAATTTTATTCCGTACTTCTGGCCATCCCTGTATAGGGTAATCCCGAGGTAGTGAGTCAAAAATATTGTGATTTAGTCGGACTTACCTTAGTGCAAAAATAGATGCAAAGTGTTAAATGTAAAATATTATTTTAGTTTTCACATTTATTTTATATCCATACAAAATTTTGGGGTTTGAGGTTCTTTGCATAGAGAAATTGAAATTTGTTTACATTTTGATTTGATTATAGTTCATAGAGGGCGCTAGCTGCAGTAGATTGCATGTGTTGAAAACAACATAACTTTTTTATAGTATAAGGTGACTGGAACACCAACACAATTATATCATTCTGTTGGTGTATCATAAGCTGAAATTGTTTATGTCTATCGAAATCATAGAACTATTATGTATTTGTTTTTTACAGTTGTTAGAAAAACTGTTCCGATGCTTAAACTCCCAGAAATTTCGCAATCAATACTTCTTTTTTGCACACAACGATCGAAAATAAAAAAATACGTATTAACCACTTTACGCAAATCTTTTGAAAAAAATGTATACAGGGTGGTTCACTTTTTATGATTAGGACTTTAATCATCGATAGATTTCGTCAAAATACTGTCATCTTGAAGCATACACCTTTTCTTCCAAAGGTTTCCAAAGAGAAATAAGCTCTAGAAAACACTTTTTTTGGTTTTTATTTATGTTTTCTTAAACTATGAAACTATTTGTTTTATATTTAGTATGAAGTGTACGAATGAAAAGCTCTATCGGTTTTACAAATTATTGTGAAAATAGATCGATCATAGGCGTCCGTAAGGGGCTCTGGTAACCCCTATTTTTAAGATAATTTCTACGCCACTGGAAAATTTTCAAAATGAATGTATATTTTTTATATTGCGGTTTATTTTACTATTTTTAAATGAAATGGAATTGAGGAAAATGGCTTCGTATGGATACTTCAAAATGACATTATTTTGACGAGATCTATAGATGGTTAAAGTCCTAATCATAGAAAGTGAATCACGCTGTATACTAAAAATGAATTGATATTCTGGCAGAATTTTAAAAAATATGAGTAATAAATAAGTATTGGTACTTTATAAAGATGTTTAAGACCGACTGAATTCACTCTTACGCAATAATCATAAATTTCAGTAAAGCAATAGCTATCTCGAAAGTCATTATAAATACTCTAATGTAAACGAGGTAAAAATAAATGTATACCGAAAAACTCGACCAAATCATACGTAGCGTGGGCTTTCACATACAAAACACACATTTTAGCTTAAAATAATCCATCAAAGCCCACAATGCGGTTTATTATTTAGTATTTCCCAGCATCGCTATAATTCAATTAAGTTGGCTGTTTTCCCATTCGTTGTTTAGCTAGCGCGGCGCGGCGGGCTGCTGTAAGCGTATTCGCTGCTATATTTTAACGTCGTTCCGCAGCCAGATTATTCTATTACCGCGTATCAACATCGGGGAGGGCTAATTTTGTTTATTCTCAAAACATTTCATTGTTTCAAGTGGATCAAAAATTCAACGGAAGGTTAATTACAGTTACATTGATCGTGTCTCACAGGCATACGACCACGGCACGCCACGTCTGAGAAAGCAAATAGCCCCTTATTTGTTTTAAAATATTAGAAAATTCTAATGCCCACAACTATTTTTTACTTCCTCGGTTGTAAAACTATTAAAAGTATTTCTACGCTTTGCGCAGCGTGAAGGAAAGCGTCCATATCCTTTGAAGGGAAATAAGAATCATTTAGTCCCTATCACCAATACATAATATAACCTTTACTATTTTACTATTAATTCCATTTTTTTACTCTTCTAAAACCGGTGCCACAACAGCGAATGTCCTTGAATTAGCAATGTCTTATACCATCATGTGTCAATACAGACATTCTAGCTATTAGTCGAATATCACATGTGGAGCACCGGCTATATAGGTACAATAATAATTATTACATTCGAAAACATTTCAAGGTAATCTGACAGCTGCTAAATCTGTTTTAAGCCTGCTACAGATGGATATACAGTGAGCCTCCGGATGGGGTGCCGTACTCTTCTAAACTTTTTTTATTGTTGATTTTTCGAGAAAAAGTTATTCCCGATAAAAAGTTTTGCTTATCTTGGGAAGCCATGAGCAGTAATCAAATATGTAATAAAACATATAGGGCGTCCAAAAAGTTTCAAAATGTGAAATTTTTCATAAGCAGTGCCTTTAATTTTTGTTCTTGTTAAAAACTGTATTTAACAAAGTTGTTCGAGAACTCAAGAAATGCTTAAATACGGAGTTTAGTCAAAAAGAAGACACGATTTTTAACTATCTTACTTAAAGCAGACAGAAACTGTAAAAAATAAGTTGGCGACAGATGGAGCCATTTGCGCTTCGCGTACTATGTACCTCTTTGTCGTGAGTATGCGACACTATAACAGTTGGATTGTTCGTCGGTTGTCTCACCTATGACACACTGATGAGGACTAATAAGTACGAAACCGGTCTGTGCTTGGTGGGTTAGACTGACGAGCGATCCTAGCTGTTGCACTAGGTGATGCGAGTGTAATTCAATGCCGGTCGGGGCATATAGCCCGCGGAGTAGTTGTTTCTCGCAACACTGGTTTAAAGCGTATGTTTCAAGTTTCAAGTTTGAAGACGCCATGTTGTTTAGTATTTGTTTGGCAGCCATCAATAGTGAACGTTTTCAGTGAATTTGTGAAAATGGAGAACCATGCACTAGCTCACACATCCGTTATTGCAACGACCAAAATTAATGAATTAAAGTTTGAATTGCTACATCATGCGCCCTATTCGCCAGATTTAGCCCCCCCGGATTATTTTCTGTTCTCAAACTTGAAAAAATGGCTCAGTGGTCAACGATTTTCCAATGATGAAGTGATGTCGGCAATTAATGGCTATTTTGAGGAGCAAGACAGTTCTTATTATAAAAAGGGTATCGAACTTATTGAACATCGTCGGGAAAAGTGTATAGAGCTCAAAGGAGATTANATAGCCCGCGGAGTAGTTGTTTCTCGCAACACTGGTTTAAAGCGTATGTTTCAAGTTTCAAGTTTGAAGACGCCATGTTGTTTAGTATTTGTTTGACAGCCATCAATAGTGAACGTTTTCAGTGAATTTGTGAAAATGGAGAACCATGCACCAGCTCACACATCCGTTATTGCAACGACCAAAATTAATGAATTAAAGTTTGAATTGCTACATCATGCACCCTATTCGCCAGATTTAGCCCCCCCCGGATTATTTTCTGTTCCCAAACTTGAAAAAATGGCTCAGTGGTCAACGATTTTCCAATGATGAAGTGATGTCGGCAATTAATGGCTATTTTGAGGAGCAAGACAGTTCTTATTATAAAAAGGGTATCGAACTTATTGAACATCGTCGGGAAAAGTGTATAGAGCTCAAAGGAGATTATGTTGAAAAATAAATATATTTTTTTCCAAAATTTTTGTGTTTTCTTTGTTGGGTCGGGTACTTCTGGGGCCACCCTCGTATATGGTCCAAATTTCAAATTTTTTTGCCCCTACGTTTTCTTAATATCGATTTCCAAACTCAGGGGTATTTCATTTATTTCGATAGTAGTGGCACATATGTGGTAGTGGTATACTTTTCATGAAACATTTGTATTGCATATCGATATGAAACATTACCAATTCCATAACATTCGCAAGATAAATCCGTTGCTTCAGGGTTAGCATTATAAATAAAAATTATTCGGTGGGCAATTAATAAAAATCAATTTTTTGAATTTGACATTGATAAGGAAATATCCATGGTAATTATATGGTAGGTAAGATTATTTAAAATTTCGGGTCTCGGTTGACCCGCTTGGAACGCCATTGAATTGTGGCTGCCTCTGACAGCCCTACTAATACTAAAAGTACCACAGTACCAACTACTTCTACTAATATTGTCATTAACTAAACTAAATATCTGAATTATTATTAAATAAATATTCTGATTTTTTTTCAACATTGGAAAGTTTGTTTTGCATAATGCCATAATATCTACTTGTTATATTTTTGACCATTTGTATTTAGTAAAAGCACTTATATTGACGGATTTTATTTTCTTTATTATTCCATTAAATATTCCAGTCAGTGATCCAAGCGCCACTTCGAAGGATTTGATTCTTGTAGTTGTTAATTCTCTTAACGACTGCTTTGGTACATCAAAGTTAAAATTTATTTGATCAAAATCAATTTTTACTAATGGTTTATTAAAGTGGACTTCATTTACTTTTTATAAAATTTAAACATACTTAACGTACATAGTAAAATTACAGATTGTATATAATTTTAATAAGTTTTTATCATTAAAATATTTAAACAATGAAATTAGCGAATAACATGGAGCGTAATATTAAAATTGTAGCCTCACCATTATTTTGTAATTAGGTGGATGCTCACGCGCGGAATGGTAATAAATAATACCAATTAGTTCGCTTATTTGGACGTCAAAAGACTTATTTAAGTCAGTTTTATACAATAATAAGCCTTGTTGTCTACTTTGTTCGCATCACCTATCCTTTGATGTGACGCTGCGAGGCGCGATTTTGCCAAACAGCTCGCCTAGAACTAATTCCAATTTATCCATTCTCGTTACCTGTGTCGTTATAAACGTATGATATATTTGATGCAACTATTCTTCCGGAAATATTTCAATAAACGTCAAACATTTCGCTTTGCCTTTGCGCTATTGCTGATAAAATTTGTAGGACAAAAATTTAAAGCTTCTGATAAGAAGTACTGCAAAATATTTGCTTCTTATAAATAAGTTAAATGATATGCTTTACAGTTGACTTTGCATAATAGTTGAATGCAGATTTTTCTTCAACGTGTTTAATTGTACTTCATTTATAAAATAAGGAGCTTCATTTTCTGTGGTTTGAACTATGATCTAGGGGCTAGGGGATAGAAATAGTTTTTTGTTATTTCTTCTGGATGTTTTCTAAATTGTATAAATTCTTCCCTGGTAAATTGTGTGTTCCAAAAATATTATACTTTGTAATCACATCACTTTTCTGCCTAGTCTAAATTTGCACCCAAAATTAAATTAAGTTACAATGAGTTTAGCATTGAAAATCGATTATCTGATTTTATTAGGGAAAATTATTTTTAAGAATGATACCGTATTTATATGGCAAGTACTAAAAAATATATATCTAGCCGCGATATAAACCATAAATAACTGTGTTCAACAGTGGAAATATTTTTTTATCCGAGTGTCTTTGATTTCAATTCGTCCATATAACCAATCAGTTTGTGAAATTGAAATCTCGCAATGTCATCAAATTTACAAACGAACGAAATGGTCACGATGTTATGATTGCAGTATACAGGGTGTTTCAAAACGGTGTTGCCAAACTTGTTAGGGGGGTTATAGAGGACATTGCGGAAGAAAATTTTTGTATATAAATCCCTAAAAGTCGGAAATGAGCCGTTTTTGCCCTGGAGCAATTTTTGTCCAAAAACGTAGCGTTATTACGTTGCCATTATCTCTTAACCGACGATGGATTGACGAAAATATTGTTCGGTAAGGATGTCGGCGATTCGGAAAGCACTCAGCTTCTCTAACATTGCATCTTGCTTCACCATAAATAAGATGCATGTCTACATCTCTTCGAATTGGTCCATTTCAATAATTTAGAAGTAAAATTAGGTCCGATCATTTACAGCTCTGTTCATTTGTTTCACTATTCCTCACAGCGTCACACAGATGACACAGATGGCACTGACAGATGACATTGACAGATGACATTGCATGTTGACACTGCATAGTCACAGTTGGTAAACACTTATCACAAGAGAAAAACGTGTCTATTTTGTTTAAAATTATTTTTTGCGTTATCCTTAATAAAAATTACTTAAATATCAGTATTTTGGTGTCAACGAGATAACATTATGTTTTTGGACAACATTTGCTCCAGGGCCAAAACGGCTCATTTTCGACTAGAGATTTATACGCAAAAATTTTCTACCACAATGTTCTCTATATCCCTCTCAACTTTGGCAACACCTATTTGAAACAACCTGTATAGAGGCAAAGATCATCACGTAACATATTTGTTCAGATAGAAGTCTTCAGACGCAAATAAATCCTGATGTTTGTGGGAAAGTGGAAACAATGATTTTCGAAGATCGTCGTTAGAAAGCAACTACGAAAAAATTAAAAAATGAGTTAAATAAAGATGTTTGGTTAGCAAAAAGCTTAATAAAAATACCCCTTGACTGATTCTTTTGGTGCTGGGGACTATTTATTATTAATTTTTTCACAGGTTGCAAAGCTCCCAATAAACAGAGGAAAAAGTATTAAATATATCTTAACCAACTGTTTTGACAATTCTACACGGTAAACTAATTGAGTAAGGTGGATTCCAACATTGTCGACTCCCAAACGGTAGTAAACTTAAAAACATTTGAGATCTTTGATGTAGTATTTAACTTTTTCTCTAACATAGTGACAGGCATTAAGACTCTAGAACACGAGTGCCTAGACATGTACTAACGGCGATCTACCGCAAAAAATTGAGCGGTAAGCGATCGACACCAAAAAGTAAGGGTGGGGAGGGGGGGAATAGAATTGAGCTGTAACATAACAGGTGATATGGGCATGTCGCTGTCGTTATTTGGTTACTGGCCAATCAAAATTTGAATTCTACCTACTAGGTACAAAAAACTACAATGTAACTCATTTCAACTTTTATTGCACATACAAATTATATACATAGGTATATAATAGTAACGATAATTATATGTCGCCAAGAAGTTTCGACATCTTTGAATGTCGATGCATGGTATTGCATGTCGTCAGCGTAAGAT
>NW_019419718.1:0-7862 GCF_000390285.2 Anoplophora glabripennis
GGCGGAATTTTGAGGGTTGTGTTGCCTTACAGATTGAGGATTAAAACAATTTAAGCAAAGCATATTATGCTATTGAAGATAATAAGGAGGCGTCTGTTTGTAGTACAGTACAGTCGTATTTGTGTACAGTGTGTCCCAAAATGATGGAACAAAATTCATATTTTTTTTCAGATAAAATTTAAAAAAATCGCTGAAACAGGTCAATTAGTAAATAGAAAATGTCACTTTTTTGCAATATGTTCTATTTTTTGAGTCATGTTTGACAGACCTATGACATTACCGATATTTTTTTTATTATTTATTTTTAACGACATACAGTAAAAGTATATTTGAAGTCACTGTTACATTAAATGATCATTATTAGAATTCAACAGTTGAAATAATCACTTACGCTATAAAAACATTTATCCAATAAAAAGTTTTTACTTAACCTACGAAATTTATTGAAATTTAAACTAGTATAAAGACGAATTCAGCGATATAAGGTTATACCTATTTTTTTGTCATAGTCTTTAAAAAATGGAGGTATTAAATGAAAACAATAATTTAGTATTTAGTAGTTTAGTATCTAGTTTTATTTTATTACAGCAAATGCTCAAAGTGACCCTCATTAACTATTGCACAATGTTCGGTGTTCTAAGTCATCAATTACATTTTGAATAACATTTGGTGTTATGTTTCCAACTTCTTCTCTGATGCGATTTTTGAACCCTTCGATAGTGTCTGGTCTGTTCACATACCCTTTGCTTTTTAGATAGCCCCACAAAAAAAATTTAGTTTGGTTAAGTCAAGGGAGCGCGGTGGCCATTCAAGTGGCCCTCTTCTGCTTATCCATCGATTTGGGAAAACTTCATTAAGGTAATTTCTTACATCGAGGCCAAAATGTGGAGGAGCACCATCTTGTTGAAACCAGACATCACCAGCAGGCATATTGTGCTCGTTAGGGTTAGGACAAATTAATTCCAGGACTAGAATCAGCTGAAAACGCAAAAAATCTAAATAAATGCCTCCTATCAAATTGCCCTCAAAGAAATAGGGTTCCGGTATGCGATTTCCTACTATTTCAGCCCAAACATTCACTTTTTCCGGCCGTTCTGTTTTTCTTGCATCCAATGCGGATTTTATAGGCTCCAAACCTAGTATTTTTCCTGTTCACAGTTCCGTTTAAGCAAAACGTTGCTTGTTCAGTGAAAATTATGTGATTTTTTAAATTGGCTTGTCTTTCAAATAAATTTCTTCAGTCTGTGCCTTCTGCCCATAGTTCTTGTAACACGTTAACTTTGTAAGGATGACATTTTTGAGGCTTCTGAGTTCTGTGAACTGAGGACTTCGACAAATTGAAATTGGCCGAGATAGATCTAATGGATGAGTGAGGATTTTTAGTCACGGCGAGCATCATATTTTGACGGTCATTTTAGCTAACCGTTCTTCGCCTTCCTGATCCAGGTAAATCTTTTATACTTCCGGTTTCCTCAAACTTTTTGAAAACTTTACTTATTGTAGCTCGACTAATTGCCTTATGGTGAAATAAGTCACATACCTGTAGACTACGGATTTTTTCTCCGCATCTAATCATAATTAAAATTTCAATTCTCTGTTATTCGTTTAAACGGGCAACCATATTTCAAATTAATTTAACAACGACTCAATTGGAACTAAAACCATTCATGTTGTACCTAAGGTACTCTGGTGGATTTTGTGTGTTTATCGATGTATTTTTTTGAGGAAAAAAAACTTTAAAGTAGAAAAAGATTAATAAAGAGTAGGCATGTTTTTAAAGTACAGAAGAGGCTATGATTGTTTGAAAGATTCGTCAATATGACATAAAAGAGAATTTTTTACATTTTTTTGACAAATATGACAAAAAAGTAGGTATAACCTCATATCACTGAATTCGACTTAGAAGGGCTATCTATTTATATTATAAAATATAGAGCGTCCTATTACCAAAAGATGCCGGTAATGTTTTAGGTCTGTCAAAAACATATAACACTAATGTACAGCTTAAAATACCGTCAAATAATTTTAAGCTTATTGTTACAATTCCAGAACATTCTTTTGTTTAACTGCCACGAGAAAATATGAAAGCAGCAGCCTAAGAAGTTATTAAGACCACTGTTCTTTTAGGCAGTATAGAAGATTAAAATATTTTTCAACAGTAAATAACTTAAATACGCTTGTCCGATTTTCATGGAGCGCTTTGTTGAAAGACGGACAAAAAAGTGTAAAAAGTAGTTGCGGTACGTATTTATGTGACAACAAATATATTTTCTGATAGGTAATGAGTTTAGTTTATCGGTAAACAACTTCGTACCCGTCTCCAATCATGAGTTGTTATCATCTCCAGAGACTTCACGTATTTTGTTCGTTTTATTCAAGCAGTGTAGGTACGTAGACAATGTAGGTCAGGACAGTCACGACCAAATCACGATATATTTATTTTAATAATTTATTTTAAAAATAATAACTTTTAATCATCTTCATTATGTGTGCGTTTTCCATCATCAGTTAATACAACCTAATCAAGGTATCCATTTAACTGTTTCTTTTCTAGAAGTAGTAAAGTACCACTAATTAAGGTTATGTTAATGATTTTGGATATACTAAATACCAGATGTTGTATTGAAGGCATTTACCAACTGTTCTATACATTCTTACTCTCTTCAGCACTTTACTGCTGTAATATGACTAATACACTACTCAGAAAGTAAGAACATTTTTCAAATCTCTTCTTCGGGGCCTGCTTAAAGGAGATGTTCGAAGTTCAGCACTGCTTTCGTCCACACAAGCTATCGTTCGACGTATCCTGTGGACGTATCCATGTCACAGTGCAGGCTGTGAGAAGTGAGAGCTTTTCCCGAATTATTTTCTATCGCATTCGCATAATTTCTCTACCGCGTTTATTTTAGTTTTATACATCAAACCTTCTGTGTAACCCTACAGGTAAAAACTGAGTAGATCTGGAGACTTTGCAGGCTATGACATTGCTCTGTTGCGGCCTATTCACTTTTTGGGAAATTCATTATTTAGATAATCCCACACCTCACATTAAAAACATTGTCTTACATTTAAGAACACATCCTCAAGTTGTTCAGGAAGCCCAGGACAGTCTTTTTGTGTGATAGTTAAGAAGAGCCAATTAGCGATACCATCCTCAACATTTAAAGAAAATTCCTGTTGAAAATACATATTTTTTGCTGAAAAGACATATACAAAACTGTACTCTCTTAGAATGGAATGGAGATATTAAGGTTTGAACTTGCTGGACTTGATAAGGATTGATTTTCACGTAAAATAATAATAAAATAATACTCCTCAACTTCCTGTGCCCTAGTTATTGGGCATTTTCCAACGATATCTAATACGTATGCCTCTAGGTTGTCTAGGTCTTGTAGCATGTCCACCGCAATTTTTTTGTATCTCTCTTGTCTCTCAAGTCGTTAGAACAACACAGACAAACTTACGGGATCAAATAGCAACGAAAAATGCTCGGTATATACATCCACTCAAAAGTCAAGCGGACAGCGTCAGATAACTCAAACCAACTTCGACAATCCCTTGGGTGACAAAAAATAACTGGCTGAAATATTTTTCAATGTATATTTAATAAAGAAAGGAAATTTAACAAAAACAATAATGAATAACGTTGATCTTAAGGAATAACATATTTAAGCGGTTTTAAGCGTCCACTTTTAGATTTGATACAGTCTCAAATGTCGGATTAAATTTTCCGCAATGGGTCTTATTCTTGAAGAAGGAATTGGTTCACTGACTCATTTTTGTAACATTTAGCACACGCCCTTGCTTCCAAAATCGACTATACACAGTCCATCCATACCATCAGATTGATATCCGATAAGTAGGACGGCCGCTCCGCAGAAACCTGGAAATAGTGAGCCAGAGAGGAGTCCTGTTGAAATGTCCTATCTCCAGCGTGCTGCTAGACCTACGGAGCTACTACTGAAGAATGTTGCGACGGTACACTTCTTTATTGATTTTGGCCTCCTGATCCTCGCGCAAATTTTACTTCAAACCATCACCGAATGCGGATTTTGGTGGCGTTCGATGATGGCTAACGTCCCGAGAGCCTTTGTGGATCAGACTCTGTCGTTTTGGCGATTGTCAGCCTGTTCCAGGCCGTGAAGATCATTCACTCCCAGCACTTGCGGCCTTATGGAGGAGTTGGCGGCACCTTTGAAACCTTACGCGCTCGTTTTCATCAGAAACCAATTAAAATTTTTGGAAAATTTGTACAGTTTGAGATTGAATTCTCGTTTAGCAACTTAACGAACAAACTCGTGATTGATACTGGCCTCACGAGCAATTTTCTTTACCAACGTTTTTCTTGGCAAAAAAGCTCCAGAATAACAACACGCTTGTTTGACATTATAAAAAACAAACAATTAAGTAAATATCAAACCAAAAATACACACGCTAGTACAAAAAAGTGTGGAGAATTAAATAAAAATCGCAGTAGTTTCTTAAGTTAAGTTGAATTAAACCAGTTATTTTTTGTCACCTGTTATTTAAACACCAAAATTACCCAAACCTCTACCGTTTTTGTGAGACGATGCGTAGTACCTGAGTTAACAAAGGCAAAGAAAAAACAAAAAAGAAACACGTTTGGTATATTTTGGTAACGTAATAATTTTTAAATTTGTTGTTGGTCTTTTAGCTATTAGTATAATAATACAAAAAGAAACCCAATTTCCTGCACAATACAGGATGTGGCGTGTATAATCTATAAAAATTAAACTACAATTTCCTGATGATATTTGTAATAGAAAAGTCTTATTCCATTTTCGTGTATTTTTTTATAAATTAAAGTTCATTTATTCAACGAAAATGAAAGCCGATCTGTGTTATTTATTAAAAACTTTGGAATTGTTTTTATGCGAGATTCAACCTTATAATTTAAGTCGGTATAATATAATACNTCCAGAATAACAACACGCTTGTTTGACATTATAAAAAACAAACAATTAAGTAAATATCAAACCAAAAATACACACGCTAGTACAAAAAAGTGTGGAGAATTAAATAAAAATCGCAGTAGTTTCTTAAGTTAAGTTGAATTAAACCAGTTATTTTTTGTCACCTGTTATTTAAACAGCAAGATTACCCAAACCACTACCGTTTTTGTGAGACGATGCGTAGTACCTGAGTTAACAAAGGCAAAGAAAAAACAAAAAAGAAACACGTTTGGTATATTTTGGTAACGTAATAATTTTTAAATTTGTTGTTGGTCTTTTAGCTATTAGTATAATAATACAAAAAGAAACCCAATTTCCTGCACAATACAGGATGTGGCGTGTATAATCTATAAAAATTAAACTACAATTTCCTGATGATATTTGTAATAGAAAAGTCTTATTCCATTTTCGTGTTTTTTTTTATAAATTAAAGTTCATTTATTCAACGAAAATGAAAGCCGATCTGTGTTATTTATTAAAAACTTTGGAATTGTTTTTATGCGAGATTCAACCTTATAATTTAAGTCGGTATAATATAATACTAGTAATACTAAAAGAAGGTTAGGTTACATTATAAAAAAAATTTGTGCAGCCAACTGATTTTGTATTTGTATTGAATTCATTATTTCCTTAATTATTAAATATTAAGCATCGTCCATCGACCCATCAGTGTTAAAAAGTGAAAGATTCCAGACGAAAGTTTTTGTTTTGTAATTCCAGATAGTGACAGTGTAATTTTTATAAAGAAGTAAAAGATAAGAATAGCGTGCTGATTACATTAAAAACGAGATTCTTATTTCTTACTTGTGGTTCCCTATTTCTTTGAAGGACGACTAGATGGACCAACATAATATACTGACTTTTTAGAGAACCGGTTGCCTGAATTATTAGACGGTGTGGCATTACTCAACAAGTTTCCTCCACACAGTTCTCGAGAAGTAACGACACTATTGAATGAAAGGTTTTCTCAGTGATAGATTGGACGCTTTGGTCCTATGCCGTGGCCACTTCGGTCACCCGATCTAACTCCAATGGATCCTTGGAGTCACTTGAAGTCATTGGTTTACAATACTACAATTGCTACGGTGAAGAATTGCGAAACCGTATACTTGAAACTGCTGACACAATTAGGAGAATACCTGGAATTTGGGAAAATATTAGCCAAAATTGGGTGCGTCGGAGCCATACCTGTATCCGCGTTAATGGGGATCAATTTCAACGTTTTCTTTAGAAATGGTAAGTTTTATTTCATTTTGTTCCATATTTTAATGAGAGTCTGTTTTGTGCACGCAGTTGGCAACTACAGATGTCTACGGATGTGGTTTTGTTTGCGAACTCTTGCAGTAACAACAATGCATTTAAGATAGTAATTACTATTAATTATTATAATAAGAAAATATCAGTTTTTTTTTAAATATCTATTTTTCTTAGTTTGTACTTTTGCATAGAAATATTCTCCAAAAATTGAGAAGTATCTTTCTATCTTTCAACGACGATTTGTTTACGCGGCTGGTCCACAGCATGCGCATCGTACAGCACACGGACAGGACCGTTCCAGAGAAAATATTTTGATCCATAATTGAACTTTAATTTATAAAAAAAACGCGAAAATAGAACTTTTTCGTATAAAACTTTTCTATTACAAATATCGTTAGGAAGCTGTAGTTTAATTTTTATAGATTATACACGCCACACCAAGAATATATAGTAGTCTAGAGTATTAATATATTTTCTAATTATTTTACATTGACGTTTGTTTTAATATATGTACTATGTATTTGGGTCACATACTTAATGAACAAAAGCGAAGTGCGTATGCATCAGTAGGTATATAGCAGTGGTATTTTTTTTTGACTTCTTTTTCTGAAGAAGCAAATAGATTCATAAAAATAATCATTGATTGATTTCTTTGGAGTAAAGGTTTCTTTAACCCATTTTAATTTTTTCCACGAGTATGGCAAAATAAACAGAGAAAGAAATTATGAAGTTTTCTTACCAAACTAATATTTTTTTTACTAAGCCATAAATGATATTTATTTTGTATGAAACTTAAGAAGAATTACAAGAAAATACTTTAAACGTTAGAAAAAGAAGAGACGTATATATTTATCTCAAAATAGAGCATATTTTAATCTATGTCACTAGTAGTGTAATAAAATTTTAGTTTCGACCATAAAAATTCCTTCTAATGACAGGAATTTGTTCCAGGAATTTCCAGGAATCTGTTCCTGGAATTTGTTCCAGGAATTTGCTCCTTCTAATGACAAAAATTTGTGATGAAAGTAATTTGTGAATCGGAAAAAGTCCACAAAAAAAAACAAATTCTTAAAGTTGAAGTTTTCTCCTTAAAATGATTTGAAGAATGCTTAGAAGTTGTTTGGTTCCAATGCACTACTTTGCATAAAATTTACCCAGTACTTCCTGCTGTCCTTCACCCACTATACTTCAAGAGCTCTCCGAAGGCGATGGGGGTGTACTTTTTCGTTTTTTACGACAGAAGTGAATCAAACGCCCTCTGACCCGCGGCTGTCGTAGATCCTCCGCCCCTGCGCCAACCATGTAATTGAGGATTTCCCTTCCTTGTGTTGCTCTCGCAGTTCTGATAAAGCATATTCTCTTTTATCAAAATACACTGGGTTCCTCTCGTTGTCCCAGCCCTCCATAAATCACAGATGTTGTCAATTTATATTGTAAAGCTCAGAGATACACCCACTCAATTACGAGGACCGACAAAGCATTGTCGCTTGTGTGCAACTGTAAGACTTGATTGATGCATGATAAAACCGAACCGCAAATAATTGTTGTTTTCCGTTTCGATGGCTCTGCTGTTATTAATTAATGAGAAATTAATATTTTCTCATTCCCCCTGGTCCAACTGAAATTCATATA
>NW_019419719.1:0-4515 GCF_000390285.2 Anoplophora glabripennis
AATATAGATCGACGTTCAGTGTAACTCAGTCTATAGACGATTATAGATTCTATCGATGTGCGTAGCGAGCGGCACAAAGATAAATAATGTTGAACCGTATAAAAATCATTTTATATTTTATACCCATTATGGTAATAGTGTTTTTATATTATGTCTGTCACTCTCTATAATTTCGACCGCGGGATATAAATTAGCTGTCGCTATGGTAACTACCATTAACTGGTATTGCCTGACCAGTCGCCTATTCGATGAAGAATGGTCCGATGATGCTCCAGCCCAAAATCCTCACCAAACAGTGACACGTTGCGGATGCATCTGTCTCAACAATCAACGAGACCATCAAGATGAAAATGAGTCTCGCTGAAGATAATTTTGTTCGAAAAATCAGCATCCATTCAACGAACTCTTTTCGCTCTGCGTGATCAGTAGGCTTCAGTCCTTGAGTCAATTGAATGTTCTTGGACTATCAGCAACACTCTCACGAACTGCTTCGATGTTTTGTGTTGAACGACTTGTTGAAGGACGGCCAGAGTGTTTAATATGACTAATTGATCCAGTCTCCCATAATTGTTCAATTAATCTTCGCAGTTGATGAAGTTAAATCACTATTTCGACCATATTCTGTACGAAAATTGCGAACTATATCTGCCAAATCTCCATTATTTTTAAATAATACTCAACAATGAAAGCGCGTTGTTCTTTTGTCCATTTTTAATAACCCTGAACTGTCAGCTGTCATGCTGTCTTTTTTTTTCGTTGGCGACACTTTACCGCACAAATGGCGCAAAATTCAAATGTTACGTGAATTTTGGAACATCCATTATAAAGGTTAAAATTAAATATTAAAATAAATGTTTGCCTAATCATAGAAGGCCTTCAATTATGCGGTGTTATAGTTGGAACATCTATATACAGCTTATTGAAAACAAATCGTGTATATAGAACAATTTTTTGTGGTATTGTTTCCCTTATTAAAATTTAATTTAAATTTAATAATAATATGGCAGGGGTAGATTGAAATACCCATAGAGCGGGTTAGATTAAATCTATTAACATATTAAAAATCTGCTAAAGGAAGTATAAATACTCGTACGATGTATTTATATACAGGGTGTCTCGTAATTAGTGTCCAATAATTTAGCACTTGATTCTATTGTCAAAAATAAGAATATTTTTTCATATAAACATGAAACGAGAAATGCTTCTTAAGGGAGCTACGACCCTCAAAAAATTAATTTTTATTTTAATATTTCCGAAACGGGTTGTTGGAAAATTATGAATTTCGACACCATTAACGCTCATTAATAGTCGAAATAGATCATCATAAAATTTTTGAAAAATTTTAGTCAGGGGCGTCTCAATTGGAGGGTCGTCGGTTAAAATTTGCCTCTATTTTTTTGCTTGTCAGAATTTTCAAAATGAAATGCCAACATATGATAGGCCCTCATTTCCTCCTCAAAAAAGGTACAAAATGCTCCATTTCCGAGAAAAACGGATCTAAGCATTTTATTACTCACGTTAATAAAATTCAAAAAAAATTCTTCAATAACTAAAATGGGTCCTACATGAATTTTGATATGTCATCATCATATTTTTGTAATAAACAACGTGAAAAGTTCTTAGAAAATTTTATTATGGTTATCCCAAGCAAAGGGGGGAGGGTTTCTCGGGTAATATTTGCCCCAAATTTTTTACATGTTGCTATTTTCAAATTTAAACAGTAAAATTTGATAGATCTGAGTTTTCTATGAAAAAACGGTAATGTTTTACTTATATCGAAAAAGTAATCCGTTTTCGAGAAAAATCGGTTTAAATATGTTATAACACTTTCCAAAGTGTGCTTTCCTAAGCACTTTTCACGTTCTTTTCACATTATAAAAATAAGCTCTATTTAATGTAAAAAGAGCAAATTTCCGAGCGGTTTTTGCCTGACCCTGGGACAATTTGTTTATAACGCTGTTTTGCACGTCCTACTTTGTTAGTTGTAATGGGCTACTTAATTTCAACTTTTTGAAATTTTTCTTTTTCGATATGTTTCTTTGGATCAATTAGAACCTATATCTACGATATTAACTTCTAAAATTAATGTTTAGTAATTAAACAAACAAAATTAATTAACAAATACCTGGAGCAACAATTTCGCGGTCAATCGATTCGGCATACAGCATACATGTTGATCTTTGGATTGACCGTTTTTCCATAAATTTCATCAGCATTCATTGCTTTTACAATAATAATGCGCTATTTTTTGAGAACTGATTTTTCCGCGTTCAATCTCTATTTACAGTTAACAAACTGGTGAAATATGACTTTAGATACCTTAAATTGAAGATAATTTAATTGCCTACAACATAAAATTACCAATTTTCCGACAGGCCGTCTAGATTTTCGTGGGCAGTAAAAAAAAGTGAAAAAAAAAACACGTAAATTTGCAATTTGCCAACTTCTTCACTTCACTTCTTTCGAATTACTTTTTTGATATTATCATTCTACATACCTCTCCTCATCATAAAGTGCAATAAAATGTCTACTAATAATTTTTTACGTTGAAACTAATTCGACTGGAATATGCCTTTGATGACTTTGTCTAAATATGAATTATAAATAACCATAAACGTACATCAAATTTGGTACTGGTACTTCAACTATTTAAAATTGTCTGTATTTTAAAATGCTTAAAAAAAATCATTGTTAATAGATCATCTTTAAGATATTATCTTTGTAAGCTATTGGAATTGATCTCTAGTGTCAATTTATTGGCAGTAAATTTAAAGGACGCCCCGTATAACTGAGTTTTATTTTCCCTGTGGACTGGCTAAATTCATTATTGTGAGAAACAGGGTTAAGTAAGCAGATAAAGAAACTTTATTTATTCTTAGTAGTTTATATATTGCCTAAATGTTTATATTGTCTAGAAAATTTAAACTTTCTATAGTGGTGATAGACTATTTTAACTGCAGATAAAATGCAAGAAATCTCTTTTGACTGGCCTGCTTTACACATAAAATGTTAAATTATACCTAATAATTTGTTTTCGCTGCGGTGATAGATATTACTTTATGATTTACTGAAATGTATGTAGAGTAAAATACTTGAAATTAACACATCTATTGTAAAATACCCAAGTATAAGTAAATCTAGTTCCACTGATTATACGTATACCTTTAAATATAAACATTTAGCTTGAAAAGTTAAACATTTAATTACCTACTTGTTTATTGATTCTAACTGCACTGTGTTGTTTAAATTTTTTTGCAGTCTTAATTAAAACGCTTCATGCAATCTTATAGTCTTGCTGTAATTTATCTATTGGGTATTACTTATAACAAAATAATAATAGCATTATCAGAGATTTGAAATAAATCTACAGTACAATTTATATCAGGAGTCCGTACTATAAAAAAATGTCATAATATGCATATGCTTTTTATTAATATACTTCTTTGTCACCTCTCTTTGTGTTGTCTCGAAAATAAACTGCTAAACTCTTGAGAAAAATGTTCAAAGCTTTAACTCATAATCGATGACAGAAGATTTTCTCTTATTAAAGTTTGTCAAACTTACAACTGTTGCTATCAAATACTTTAATTTCTTTTTAATTCCAATATTTGCGTTGAATTGTTATTATAAATAATGTTGGGTTCAAAGAAACAACATTGATACAAATTGTTATTGACCTCATTTATGGTGCACACAAAAACTTACTTGCAGCATCACAAAACCAAAACATTATTCCCAGAAATCTCCAATACAGTTCATATTTACCATCGTGAATATTGGAATAATGTTTGAACGATAATAGTAATACGAAGAATAGATGAATAATATCAGCTATAGCAAGTGCAGAGAGATATATATTCGTTGAACTTCTCATTCTTCGCCTGAAACAGAAAATAATAATAGAAAAATTTACTAACTATTGCTAATTTTAGTATTATTGGAGATGTAGAATCCCGTAAACTACAGAAGAAATTGTACTTTTTTTATACAGGGTGGCCAAATGAAAACGAAACAGAGCCATTTTCAGGAACTGCGTCAAGATTGCAGAAAAACGCTCAGACCCGTCGATTTTAGAATGAAGGGGGACATTCTTTGCTGGTATTTTTGACTCCCCCACTTACTGATGTTTACCCTCAAGCAAGGGTAAACATCAAACACCCCAAAATATTTAAATGGCACTGGGGGTTGAGTAATATTTCTTTTGAAAGCTATTACAATTCTCTTTACAAAAGACTTTAAATTTTATAATTCCGCCCAATACTTATTAAGAATTTTGATTTTAAAGTTGAAACTTATGTACAAACAATTAGTAACGGTAAAAATGTCAGTCATTCGAGTTAAGTACGCCAATGGTATAAATTTAGTATTTCTTGCGTTACATTGGTTTTTGGCGATTTGTTATCACTTTCGTAAAAAAAACACAATTGTAAAAAACAGAAATGAATGCTATACACACACGATGAACGTAAAATTAGTGGATTCCAAATTATTTTCTAGTATTATTTGGAAGCGTTG
>NW_019419719.1:6957-8807 GCF_000390285.2 Anoplophora glabripennis
AGTAAATTATTTAGAACATAACATCGAAGGAACATTTTTCTGTAAAATTCATTATTTTTATTTTTACTAATAAACTTTATAGTCTTATTAAATAAATTAGTATTATATATTTAATTTACATTTTTTATTACTTTATTGTTGGGACATACTTAAATACCACTCTGTATATAATATTTCTGCTGAATCAAATAAAACGTAATGTTTATCACAGAATATTCCTATTTTAAAAGCACAAGTGTAAATTATCGTTTTAAATAACGCAAAAAGTATAATAGGTTTTACAGAAAATTGAATAGCAGCTTTAAAATGGCAATTAAGGAATAATAGGCAAAATATAACTGGCAACACGCGATTTATTATTAACGTAATGCATTTTGCAGTTTGAATTATGTTATTCTTTCTCATTAGCGTATGTGTTTCTGGAAAAATAGTGAAATGTTTGAGGATATTTCTTCTTTGTAATGTAAAACGAATAGGTGTACATTTCATAGTGTTTTACCTAAAACGAAATTAGCATAAATATAGATAAAAGAATTACACAAAAAAAAATTTTGACGATATATGAGTACAACAACTTAAACATTTTTAATTGTTATTAAGTAACTGTGAAATAAACGCAAATATTTTTGTTTAATTTAAGTTAGAATTAAATTTAATCAAAGTGATATCTAGAAACATGTACAACTTACAGTATCTTGTACAAATTTTATGAATAGATTTTATTATTTATTATTAGTACATTTTTTAAGATGTTCATAAAGAAATTCCCATTATTCCCTACACATAAAATGAATTTAAAACTATGGCATTGAATTACAACCCCAATATCTAAGATCATTCGTCGGAAGTCGTTGGAGTTCTCGTTAGTGTGCCTTAAGTGAGACAACCGACGAATGGAGTTATTTGGATGTACATCTACATACATATTTTGAGTATTGGTCAGATATATATACCTAAAAAGCATATGTCATATCTTCAAATATCTTTGTTACCTTATGTCCGTGTACCTACCGATAAAGTGACCTACTAATCTATAGGTCCTATGAACGCATAACTAGTAGGTACTACACCGAGCGGAATAAACTTTATAACTAATGATGTTTGAAACATCTACCCCACGGGCCATAAACAAATACTCAATTACAATTAACTATTAGCAAGTCGATTTATCGATTTCCAAAGTACAGCTAATATATTTTTTCCATTCTTTTCGATAGTAGGTATTTTTTGCCCCAGTAACCGATTTCTCAAACATATTTCTATATTTTTTATACTATTTTATATTAATCTCTGTTGGATTATTTCTTATTTGATTGAATATAGGTACCGGGTGTTCAAAAAGTTTGGAACCCCCCCCCCCTTATCTCAGAAAATAATGCTCAAATAAAAAAATCATTAAGGCAAAAATTGCAGGGTTTTGAGTGTGCAATCCAACGGTGACCTTGACCATGAACTTGAAGGTCATTTAGAGATCAAGTTGAAAATTTTAAATGGAACCGTATACTTTTGACCCTGGAAATGGAAAAAATTACTTTGATGGTCAAGGTCATATTCGAACGTAAAAATTTCCATTTTACCCATTTCCGGGGTCAAAAATATACGGTTCCATTTAAAATTTTCAACTTGACCTCTAAATGACCTTGAAGGTCATAGTCCAGGTCACCGTTGAATTGCTCACTCAAAACCCTGCAACTTTCTGAACACCCGGTATGTATAATGTTATCTTTTTTTGTTTTAATAGATTTCAGCGGCTGCACGCTGTCGCCCTCTGATGGGTATGAGTAAAAATAAACTCAGTTTAAAGCCACAAAAAGTTGTTTATATGTGTTTTTTTTTGTGGAGAAAAATGT
>NW_019419720.1:0-7829 GCF_000390285.2 Anoplophora glabripennis
TAGTTACACCTTTATATTAATATACTGTTTAACTAAGTAGCCGTAATTTTCTATGGAAGGAAATAATCAAATTCAATATACAGAGTATTTAGAAACTTGCGAGAGGTTGTTTGAGTAAGATCAAAGTGCTGACAACGGAGTGCTAGTTTACATATTTTTTTTATTTACATATATTTCTACTTGCTATTGAAAAATCCTTTCAAGTTTGCAGATATCTTAATAGATTATTAAAATTTCTATTTAAGTACGAAATAAAATACTTAAAATGATTATGTGTTTTTGTTGTTACAGGTAAATAGGCCCCTTGATGCTTTCAAGAGCTCATTCCCGATGTGTTCTCTTGATATCAATGTGTAAGTGAATTCTATTTCATTTTGCGTGATTCGTGGCTAGTTTTACATTTTACAAAATTTTATTGGCCAACCTCATAACTTGTTTTCTTGAAGAATACAAACATAACCTCACTTTTATTAAAATAACAGTTGATTTAAACTGTTCACGATTTTTTTAATGCGTATGGTTTCTTTGTTGTTATTTGAGCAAAATAGACTAGATATTAAACGATAATAGAAAATATGACGAAAAAAATGTTATAGTTATACATTTTACCGCACTTAAGCGTGTTAATATTTAAAAATATCTCGAAAAACATGTCTCAGTAAACACACACTTATATATAGATTGGTATAGGATATAAATCAAACTTGTTTTATGGCGTGTGGTTTCTAGCAGCATATTTTTTCGGATTCTGGCTAATATCATAAAAAAAATACGCCCGTACTGTTATTAGTGAAACAAGTAACAAATTGACCCGAACGTTAGTGGTTTCTAAAAATACCGGAACGTGTCGATGAGAAATGGTTAGGCTTTTCGACTCCTTCTGTTCCAAATAAATCGCCGAGGGATCGTATTTTTCTTCTGGCGACGCGAGGCCAAGAAAAAGCTCGTCACCATCGTAGAGGCGATGAAAACAAATACGTGTCGCTGCACTGAGAAAAGGAACGCGTTACAGTAACAAGCGAAATTTGATTACAGCTGTGATTTTATTTGGAAAATATGCGTACACCGGAAAATCGACGCCGAAAGTCTTATTAACAGTATATCCTAGTACATACCAGAAGAAAAGACCAAAAATTAATTTTTTGCAGTATTAGTTGATACAGGTCAGTGTGCTATGCATTTTTTTTCCATCGTTATGTCAGATACATCCATGGCAGACTTAATTATCAGGAAACAGTTGTATTATACATCAGGTTTTACAGCTATCCTAACCTAAAAGTGCGGAAAACGCGAACTTTCGCTATATTTGAGGTTATGTTACACCATGTCTACATAACTCATGGCATTTGAAATTACTACTCTTCAAAATTCATTTTCAATCGTTCGAATAGAATTAATTTCCTCACACGTCACATTGGATCCGCCATTTTGGATTCTGTAACACCAACAATCTCAGAATTGTTTATAGCAGAAACGTTCGATGAATAAATAGCTCTCTTCGACCCGAGAACTGAAGAATGTGTTATTGTGATGCTAATTCGAAAACTTGAATTGGATTTTTTTTATCAAATACTTTGCTTTAAATTATAAGGTTTATATGAATATTTTCGTCTAGAAATTGTGTTGTATTCGAAACAAAAATTACTTCATTTCTAAATTCGGACTCCAGATTCGTAATCAGCGACATCAGAAACCTGCAGAATCAGTGGAAATTTAGGTGCAATTTGATTATTTTCTCTTTTTGAGACTTCACCTGATCCTAGTCAATTTCCGAATACGACGAATGCTCATATCTAACCAATTTTAACATATATTTTATCGGAGAGGAAAGAATATATTCGAACGATTCAAAATTGATTCGGATTCAGTGCGTTAATTTAAATAAAATCCAAAACGACATCCGTACAAGATATCAAATTATTTTCTATTTATAATATTTACTAAAAAGGACCAGTGAAAAAAAACTCAAAAAATTACGTCAGAATGGTTCAAAAATTAATTGTTTCAGTCCGCCTACAAGACGAAGTTCAGCTCAATTTAGAAAGATCGATTTTTTTCTTTTTATAATAAAATTGAAACGAAGAGGAAATAATTTTTTTGTCAGCGGAACATTGTTAAGTGTTAAATTGCACACTATGTCCATATAATCTTTTCAGTATCCCTAATAGTTCCTGAGATCCCTGTAGTGACTACCTTGGAAATGTCTAATAGTTTTTGCTTGACCGAACTGTACTGCTCAATTTTTATTTCCAGAGAAGCATTATTTTAATTTATTTAATTTTAATTTGACAAAATTAAAAATAGTACTAAAAAATATGAGGATATGCTGTCCAAATTATATCCTTCATTTATTTTAATTAAATTTGAATTCCTGTATCGATATAAAGCTATTATATTTTAAAATATGTCAGTTTTTTATTTTTTTATTAACGTTGCTTTTATTTTTGACTTTAGCTCCTTACACATTTTTTTAATTATAGTCAACTTTATCAATCTTGTTAATAAAATATAAAAAAAGGGAGAGAAAAATTTCCAATTTTTTTTAGTGAATCAATCCTCTTCATGAGCCTTTTGGTATGTTTTCCATAATAAAAAGTTCCTAACTATTTGATGAAAGAAACAATATTTGCTCAATTTGTATAGTATCTACTTTTAACTAAAATAGTTTTTAGAATTTAGTTCAAATTCCATATACTTTTCTTAAATTATTATTTTTTATTTTAGCTAGTTACAATAAAGCGAAGTCAGTTAAAAATGTATAAAAACGTCTAGCAATGAAATTTAATTAGTTTCATAGGCGCTCATAAAACAGTTTTCTTGCTATTATAATAAAAATTATAATAATTTCTATATAATGTGTAGAAAATTTCTATTATGTTCATTTGGCCAACAACATATATGTCCTCAAACCATTTTATTATATTGATGGTAAATTTCGTTTTGTTCCGTTTCAAAAGGTCTCTAAAATGCTATGTTGTAATAATATTAGTAAACAAAATATCCCTTTTATTTCTCCCTTTCGCAATTATTGTAATGTGAATGATTAATAGAAAGCGCCTATAATAAATTAAAATTGCCTGATTCACACCAAATTCCGCATTGTCGCACTGCACTGCTAGGCAATTTGTCAACAACTGAAATTTATAGCCCAGTCGCCCAGTGCGACTGTGTTTGTGCGGCGTTTGCCCACGTTCACTTTCTTCAACTGGCCGTATACATTTCTACCACCTCCACGTTTAGTTCGACCAGACCTGTATGGCTAAATAAATATGGGAACAAGTTTTTCAATTATTTCAATGCCGAGTTGCTGCGTCAGCGACCGAACCTGATACATACTGCCAACCTCTTGGTTGTTCAATTGAGATCGGAAAGACTATACATCGAAATTGCCCTTATTTGATATTTAGACAAGAAAGAAATTCTTAGAAAAAAAAAGTTTAGTCTAAAATTATAAATAAAAATGTTTGACGCAAATTTTATGGCCGCCACCACATAATTTTCTGAGTAATCACATTTTGTTAAATATTTACTTTGGAGATATTAACGAAAATTTAGCAAATGGTATGATTAAAATATGGAATTTTTAAAAATTTTCCTGAAAAACCAGGAAATTTCGAATTTTTTTTTGTTAAAATTTAGTACACAGCGGAAAACGAAAAATAATTGAAATAACGATAATTTTCCCTTCTCTCCGAATTTTAAATCTACACCAAGTCAACCAAGGTGGCTGTGGTGACGCTCCCGCCGACACCCGGTGTATACGCCGCTGACGGCGCACCAGGAGCCCGATCGATTCTCCGTCCAGACCTCGGCCAGGCTCCGCCACACAAGCCAGCCGGAGAACGGTGGGGAGGGTGCCCCCCCGGCATCGCCGTCTCCATTCAGACGTCGCCCACCGACGCCTAATCAACACTCGCGACGAGCGGATTAAGCCAGCCGCTGCGGAGGCGGAGGAACGTACGGGTACCATCCGGGGCGTGGGGTCGACTGTCGCAAAAAAAAAACTCGGAGAGAGGAAAGTCGTCTAGGAAATCGATCAAGATTACAAGTTAAAAAAATTGACGAATTACGTTTTTCCAGTTGTTTTTTCAGAAATGGGCGGAATAATTTTATCTTAGTAAGAATTTCAGGTGTTATTATATTTCAGATTAACAACCTGCTTTTCAGGAAGTGTTACTTAAACTTCAGGCAGAAAACGATATGTCTCTGTAATTGTGAAGAACCAATGACGTGACAGTCTGGATATTGCGCAATCATTCATTTCTGGGAGCATCAAATGTGTTTCAGATAGATATTAATTACAGTCACAAAAACTGGACTGACCTGACATGTTGAACATAAATCTGACACTTTTTAAGCTTCCTGGCTCCTCATAAATGTATTTTGGAAAAGAGCCTGAACTGATTGAAGCCCCAGTTTGATCATTTAAAATTCTGTAATCTTGAATGGAAAAATTCAAACTCCAAAATGGGTTTTGGTCTCTTTTCGAAGTACTTACTATCTTCAATTTCTCTTTTCAGTAATCAACATAAGTCTGCCATCAAATGGGGCTGAACTTTTGGCTGCGGAACTAACGGTTGGTAGTAATGGTAGTACCAGGAACAGAATCAACTTTTTGCAAGGTTCCAGAAAAGGAATTTTGAAGCTTGTTCAATAAAGAAGGCCATAGTTCTTTGACGTACCGTACAGATGTTCGTGGTTTGATAAATTCATTGAAACCTAACCTTTACAAACTCGAGTAGTGAATATTGTTCAAAGACTCCTCGAAACAGCGCCTGAGGTATCACTACACACTGGAAGTAAACACGTATGTTCCTATTCCCATTGCACATCCAATAACATTAAAGGAAAGTTATGAAAACATGAAATGCATTCTGTAAAAAATGAAATATGCAGAGAAGTGTGTCAAGTCTGTGTTTGAAATTGATTTCAATCAGTTTGAGTCAGCAATAAGGATTTATCAAGCACACTTGTTTCTTAGGTCTATGGGATAGAAGCAATTAACTCAGGAAACTTAACCCTTCGAAAATACTGTTTTCTCCGCTCCATATAAAGCTTGGTGTGATGAAACAATTTATCGAGGCTTTAGGTGGTGCAAATTTGAAAGAAGGCATCTTCGACGGACCTCAAGTCCAAAAAGTGTTTCACGATGAACATTTCATAACAACAAAGACCAATACTGAGAGAGCAGCCAGGCCTATGATATTGTTGCAATAGAAACTACCAATGTTTAGGGTGTTCAAAGAATAAAAATTAATATCTTGGATTCCCATCTAAATTACCGTCCTGAAAACATATGATTACAGAGACGAGAAAGATGAACGCTTTCATGAACATTTGAAAGAAATTGAAGATTCTAGGACAGATGGAATGTTAATATGTCGATGGACTGAAATGAAAAACTGAAGAAATGGTTTGGAGTTTGAATTTTTCCATTCAAGATTATAGAATTTTAAGTAACCAAACCAGGACTTCATTATTTCCGAAGTTTTTTTTTCAAAATACTTAGATAGAAGGAGCGAGGAAACTTAACTTGTGCCATATTCGTATCCAGCGCGTCAAAATACATTGGAATAAGGCTTGGACTGGTTCATATAAAGGTCATCATTTTCGATATAAGTGGTTTTATAGCGATTTTTGCGTTTTTCCGGCGATTTTTCCCAAATAACTCGACTACTGACGACCTGGAAAACTCATGTTCAGCGCATTATAATACTTAAGATTAAGGCTTTTGCTGGTGCATATTAATCAGCTTTTCTACGATTTTTCGGGATTTTCATCCATTTTGAGCAATTTACTGAAATCCTGTGGACGCTGAAGTAAAACTAACAAAGGATTCTGATTTACCGCGTCAAAATATGTATAGTCTTTCCGATCTCAGTTGAAGAACCACGAGGATGATAGTATGTACCAGGTTCGGTCGCTGACGCAGCAACTGAAATATTAGAAAAATTTGTTCCCATATTTATTTAGCCATACCCACATACAGGTCTGGTCGAACTAAACGTGCAGGTAGTAGAATTGTGTACGCCCAGTTGAAGAATGAGCGTGCGGGCAAACAACAATACGCACTGTTGCTCTAGTCGACTGCCTCATAAATTTCAGTTGTCGGTAAGTCGCCTGGCAGTGCAGTGCAGCAATGCGGAATTTGGTGTGATTTAGGTAATCTTAATTTATTATAGGCACCTTCTATTAATTATTCATATTACAATTGCGAAAGGGAGAAATAAGAGGGATATTTGGTTTAATAGCATTATTTCAACATGGCATGTTGAAGACCTTCTGAAACGGAACAAAACGGAATTTACCATCAATATAATAAAACTGTTTGAGGACATAAATAATTAAAATATGTTGTTGGTCAAATGAACATATAATAGAAATTTTCTACATATTATGTATAAATTATTATAATTTTTTACGTTTAGCAGAAAACTTTTTTAAGGACGCCCATGAAATTCATTAAATATGATTGTTCGATTTTTTTATACATGTTCAACTGACTTCGGAAAGACTATACTCGTGGGTAGCCTACTGGAGTATCCAGGCCTGCCCATTTTTTTTTTTTGTATTGGATACCTGTGCTATTAATATTCGACAGTTATCAAGTCATAATACATAATTAAGAAATTCATTATTTATTTTTTTCGATATCAAAAAATTGTCTTTGTTTTTTCCCTTCTTTTCCGAAAAACAAATAAACGAGGGGATTTTGGAGACAAGGATCGACATTTTAGTCTCTATTTTCAGATAAGATTAATGTTGCCCGAGACAAAAAATCAACTAGTAATGAGCGTTCGTGATATTGCCAACATTAAACTAATTTTGATTAACTAATCAGGGTTGTGAAACTCAAATTACCTAATTAGTTTTAACGTAGGTTAAAAGTTAGGGCTTATTTATAAATAATTACTCCTTAATCGCTGCTCAAAATACTGGCTTTAAAATGCCAGGAGACGACTCATTTCTGATTACTGTAAAGTAGTTTTTCGATAACATAAACTACCACTAAAAAATGCNAAACAACAATACGCACTGTTGCTCTAGTCGACTGCCTCATAAATTTCAGTTGTCGGTAAGTCGCCTGGCAGTGCAGTGCAGCAATGCGGAATTTGGTGTGATTTAGGTAATCTTAATTTATTATAGGCACCTTCTATTAATTATTCATATTACAATTGCGAAAGGGAGAAATAAGAGGGATATTTGGTTTAATAGCATTATTTCAACATGGCATGTTGAAGACCTTCTGAAACGGAACAAAACGGAATTTACCATCAATATAATAAAACTGTTTGAGGACATAAATAATTAAAATATGTTGTTGGTCAAATGAACATATAATAGAAATTTTCTACATATTATGTATAAATTATTATAATTTTTTACGTTTAGCAGAAAACTTTTTTAAGGACGCCCATGAAATTCATTAAATATGATTGTTCGATTTTTTTATACATGTTCAACTGACTTCGGAAAGACTATACTCGTGGGTAGCCTACTGGAGTATCCAGGCCTGCCCATTTTTTTTTTTTGTATTGGATACCTGTGCTATTAATATTCGACAGTTATCAAGTCATAATACATAATTAAGAAATTCATTATTTATTTTTTTCGATATCAAAAAATTGTCTTTGTTTTTTCCCTTCTTTTCCGAAAAACAAATAAACGAGGGGATTTTGGAGACAAGGATCGACATTTTAGTCTCTATTTTCAGATAAGATTAATGTTGCCCGAGACAAAAAATCAACTAGTAATGAGCGTTCGTGATATTGCCAACATTAAACTAATTTTGATTAACTAATCAGGGTTGTGAAACTCAAATTACCTAA
>NW_019419721.1:0-7825 GCF_000390285.2 Anoplophora glabripennis
AATATATTCCCTGGATACGAGTGAATATGAAAATATTTCTTTTTAATCGATTTTTAAATAAGTAGTCGAGTTATAATGCCTTTTACCTACGACCACTTCTGTAAATACTTAAAAACACACCGTCTGCGATCAATGTAAGATTCCTATTACGTACGGTAAAAAATCGTAGTTTTCCTAGCGACTGCTTAGCAACGGCCAATACAATACTGTTTGTATTGACCGTTGCTAGGCAGTCGCTAGGAAAACTACGATTTTTTTACCAAGCTGTGCGATTTTTTTACCGTACGACGTAATAGGAATCTTGCATTGATCGCAGACGGTGTGTTTTTAAGTATTTAAAGTAGTGGTCGTAGGTAAAGTATAGTACGTAATACGTGGTGTAATGCAATTACGCACTCATAGAATTACGCACTCGCCGCTACGCGGCGTCGTGCGTAACTTTTCCATTCGTGCGTAAAATGCTTTTTACAACACTTATTACGTAATATACTATTAATGTGCATGCTCAGTGNGACATGAACTAAGGCGCTCGGGCATCAATAAAGTCAACTGGCGAACGTTCGTTATATATATTTTTATTGTTTAAATTAAAATAATAAAGAATAGGGCATTTTATTATGATATTTGTAATCGGATCAAAGGCTTGTTTACGCTAGAGCTCGAGAGAGACTGTGAATAATAGGTGTAATGTTTTTAGGACGTAGAATAATTTAGGCGACGGTCGGAATTATGTTTCTGCGCATATGAAGGTCAAAGCTCATAAGATTTTAAAACATCTCTATAATGCAATTACGCACTCATAGAACTTTTTCATTCGTGCGTAAAATGCTTTTTACAACACTTATTACGTAATATACTATTAAAATGCACTTTGAATCTTTTCTAGGTCGCCAGTTGATACGTTTTTAAATCAACCTACATTCTGCGAAGTTAGAATGGAAAATAATTTACCAAAACAGATAATTATTTTTGTATTTCTAAAACACGTACGTAATAAAAAAATAAATAAAAATACTTACTAATCTGATTGGTACGAAATATTTTTATAAAGTAGTTTCAAGTTTTTACAAATAATTATATGCGTGTTATTATTTCTTTAAAGCAGCGTATTTATTTAATTTGTAAATCTCAGTGTTAACGACCCCCCGACATTGACCTATATAGTTTAGTTGAACTGCTATCACTACGTAAGGTAGTAAAGACGAATTTACGAAAGTTAAAACAGATAATAATAATATTTAAAAAAATGTAAATGAAATACGGAATGTTTCTACTTTTTTCTTAGCTACTTTAGCAGCTAATCGGTGCAAGGTGCATATATTAAATTAATCCAAAGTGTACAAAACAGCAACAAAATTAAACAGTGAACTGTTTAAATTTAAGTAGAATTCGATCTTGTTCCGAACGCTTAAAAAAGGCAACGGAGTTAGCCTCCGCTTTGCCTCTGAAAAGTCACTACTACTAGTTGAATTCACACCTGGCATGATAGAACGGGATGATGAAAGGTTAAAAAATGCTTATTAATATATGTACCTACTTTCCTTTAAATTAGATGTGACAACAATGCATACCGCAGTTCCCAAATACGTATGCACTGAAGCTAAAGCGCGCTGTTGTTTGAGGTCACATTAGCTTGTTCAGCGGCGGGGTATGAAACTACTAACAAAAAAATGTTAAGAAAAATGTTTGCTCTTTGCCTAAGTCTTATTGGCAAGTTTGATTATCACAATCAGGAAATCAGTACATGATCTCTTCTATTTTTACTGTTTCTGAAAAAAAATCTAAATTGGGGAAAAATGAAACAGTTTTTAAAAACATCACATTCATCGTAATATCTCTGAAGATTCTTGATGTAGATTGAAGAAACTTGGGCGAATGCTTTAACTGATTAAGTTTTGAGGTTCTTGATGACAGTGCCTTCCAGTTATCTCCGCCACTGATCGACAGATTTGTGTATTAGTTCAGTTAATTTTTATTTTTAAACAGATAATTAGTGAAAGTTTAATTAATCTAGACTAGACCAAACTTGTTCAGAGACATTTTAAAAAATGTATTAATTTTTTTAAACTTCAGCGCCCTGTATTTCCAAAAATCGGTGGCATTTGACCCTTGGTTCATTAAAGGCTTTTTCGTTTATAATCCAACGAACAACTGTTCCAAACTTCAAATCAGTACATAATTATTCTTTCTATAGATTTCCATACGCAAAAAATAACAGCTTTAATGTTGTATAAGCAAGACGATCATATGAAAACCATTCTTTATAATATAAACTTGATATTTGTAATTAATTATTTTGGGTAGAGCTTAATTTAAAGAATAGATCTATAACATTCCTTTCAACTATTGTTACTGTTATTTATAACTCGTCATTACGAAAACATTTCAAACAAGTAATTTAGTTGATTTTTTGTGCTTTGTTTGGTATCTATATATTCTGATGCACTTTGCATATTCAATTTTAATCTATGGATTTTATTGTACACATTCACATTACTGATAATCGTTGAGAAAGAGAATGCAAAAAGACAATATAAATAAGCGGTAACTGTTTATTACTTACACACATGCAGTCGTGTAGGTATACAGACCATGTTTGGAGATATCCAATTATTATTTATACACGAGTAGTATACAAAATAAATGTTAAAATATACAGTCGGCATTGTTTAAAAATTCTCGCTTTAAATCGATATATAAGATTTAAATAAAAATTATAATACGATTACAGTACGTATTAATTTTTGTATAGATTCACTGAAAATTGTATATCTAATAGTTATTTATTGTAAGTGTTTTAATAAGTAATTGTGTTCCTGTGGCTGATTTCGAAGAACCTCAAGAAACAATTTTCCATTTATTGCCAGCGAAATCCAGGGAACATTACGAAAAAGTGTTCGCCGAATTTAACGAATGGAGGGAAAAACGGAGAGTAATGACAATGAATGAAGAAGTCATGCTATCGTATTTTTTAAATTTGAAGAAAAAATATACAATTTCATCTATGCGGTATTCGATGTTGAAAATAAAAATAAAAAATATTTAATGATTAAGGTAATATCTCTTTACCTTTTACATGTTGTTAGGTATACGTATAGTGAACTTTGAATTATTTTAGGTTGCACTAATAATGAGATTTCTGATGCCTGTCGATGCTGCGAACTGACAAATTTGAAAATTAGTGACGTACAGGACGTTGGTAGTTACCTACTTGTTTCAATACCTGACAGCAAGACGGGTATTTCAAGAAAAGTTACGATTATAGGAGAAGATTTTGAGTGAATGGTGTTGAAATATGCAGAAAATATATTTCTTCGCCTAACACAAGGCAGATTCTTTTTAAGATACACCAATCAGAAACGTACTTCTCAGCCTGTTGGAATCAACACATTGGCGAAAGTACCCTCAATACTTGCTTCATTAATGAATATCGCAAATCCAGAAGCATATTAATACTGGCCATTATATGAGGCGTACTACAACAACTTTATTGGCCAATAAAGGCGCTGACCTTACAACCATCAAACGGCATGGTAGATGGAAGAGTTGCTCTGTTGCAGAAAGTTATGTTGAGGAGGAAGAAAATCTAAGGAAAATATAGCTGCTCCTTATAGGAACAGACATCCGTAACTTGTGCAAATCCTTCACAAACTTCGGCAGATGTTATGCATTCGGAAAATGATGGCAACAATGCTACAAGGGTTGTTATTAACGGAAAGGAAGAATGTGATAAAACAAAAAACGACATGTCTATTACTATAAATGTAAATGTTAATAAGTAAATACATTAAATTTGATTTATTGTAGGTTTATTACTTTTCCTTTATTCTACTAGTGAAATAAAGTTACTTTATTCCGCTAGCGAATAAAGTATCACTTTAGTCGGTTCATATGTGTGAATAAAAGTCCTATTATAAGGTGATTGTGGAGAAATTATAGTTAATTGATCAGTACCTACTGGTAGATATTCGATAATGTTTATAAACTTTGATATTTGCTAAAAGATGCAAACCCAATCAAAATAAGTGTTACTTTTAACAATCTTCTCTATATTTTAGCCAAAAAAAAAACAACAAATGTATGTACATGTATTTCCTTAAATTATTACATGCCTACAATCTAGATAAGGCAAATCATATGACATTATAATTTGCTTTGATTCCGAAATTACTATTAATCAGAGACATATCATTACCAACGCTTATTGTTAAGCAATCGCACTTATTCTTAAGTCAGTTCTACATATGAACAGTTAATTGGTAAATTATCCCATTAATTAATACAACCTTAACGTTTCAAGGTTCCAGTTGCATCGAAAATTACCTCCGGTGCAATTTATCGAGCGGATATGTTTTTTATAGTGGTTATTACAGTAACAAGTTACTTGTTATTATTGTTATTGTTGCTGAAATATAGCGTGACCCATTTAACGTGTTATCAATCAAGTGTTATAGTTATAAGTAACTTGTTTTATGGTATGGTTGACATCTAGATAAAAGATGTCTAATTAATATTTGCATTTGAATAAACTTGACGTGAAATACAAAAAAATATATTTATGAAGTATGAACAAAGTACTCGTACAATGTTAGTATTTTTTGCTTTTACTGCATTTTATATTGCAAGCTAGAATATGTTTAACTCAATGAAAGGTCGTCTATTATTTTTATAACTGACATGAATATAATAGGCATGAAGTAAAAAAATTAAAGAAACAACATTATATTCAATTTTCAAGTAGACTCTTAAGACTGCTATAGATAGAAGCTATAAAAAGTAGTACACCTGACAATGTTAATATTAATCTATGGGTATATCATGTTCCAAGTTGGTTTGTTTATGCCACAGTCGGGAAATAAATAAAATAGGCACCTTCTATGAAAATTTAGTTTTTTTTATAATTGCATAAATTTTTAATCTATAACCGACAACAACTAACATTAGTAAAAAAAATTTTTTAATGATAAAAATTAATTATAGATGTTTAAAATCACATAAAAATTTAAACTTTGTCAAGATGTGCAAGTGATCAAGAAGGCACTGTGATGTCATTTAGTGCGCCCGAGAACACAACCTGCTCTTCGGCCGTTTGCAGTTTACAATTTCCATACCAACTAGACGGAACTTATCTAAAGAAACGCAATCGTTGGGAGACTTGAAGCAAAGTGAATTTGGCTGTCTCTAGAACCTAGTTACTTACTATGTTCATGCTGTCTTTTCGATTCTCGACCGTATTAAATGACGTCACGAATTTAACCGTCAATTTAAAACATTTATTTTACGTGACTAACTTTAACAATGATTTACTAACACCTTCTAAGAGATTTCTAATATTTTCATTCTAGCTTATTTCTAGACATTAAAAAATATATATAAATAACTTGCCCATTATAAATGTCTAGAGTAGAGAATTTTAATAATTAATTTAATAATTTATTAAATATTTTTTTTACCACAATCACCCGTCCGTCAATAATTTTAAATGTGAAGAATATTTAACGTAACTTTTATTTGACACGCTTTTTAATATTACTTATATTACCAAAGCTATGGGAGATTGAATCTTAAATGGGATACTCTGGATAGTTAAACAAAAGCACTAAGTTATTATAACTTTTAATGAAATTATACTTAAGTTTAGTAGTATATGCAGTATTGCAATTTAGTAACATGCTCATTAGGGAAGATTAAGCGTGCTAAATGTAGTTGAAAGTTGGATGGATGTATTACTGGTTGCCAACCTTCCGATATTAAAGATCAATATGCAATATATGGTAAGTGCCTAACGATTCATGTAGAATAAACAAAATAAATTCACTATTTGACACATATGACCGTCATAATTCCAATAATTTTTATATTGAGATCAAATAGTTTGCTATATGTAAGCAACTATGAAGGTGAGATTACAGATAGCATTTTTCTTAATTTCAAGAACGATCGAGGAACGAACTAAAACACTTATAGTTTCTGACATTTAAGATATACCTTATAAAAATTTTGTACTTCATGCAGTATACTTTCTAACGATTTATTGTATAATTTTATACAATGTTCCTATGTCTGGAAGTGTAGATATGTACCTATGCATTGTAATCATTGTGTCCATTTTAGTCCTACATTATTTCAATGTAACAACAGGATTTCGTCCTTTGACTAATCCGTTAAATTTAATGTTAGACAATCTTTTAGTGATTGAGTCTTATTTATTCCATGAAGAGTTTTAAAAAAGTTTTGCCGATTTCGTGGGTTATGAGAAGTGTCATTTTCCATTTCACAGGACATTTAAAAAATTTAACCTATTGCAGAAACTATCATTAAATCAGTAATTTAAAATTAAAAAACTTTTCCTTCGTAAAAATATACATGAGTCATTTTTCTGATGTGACAAGTGAATAAATGAACTTTTACAATTTTGTGAATAAAATTACAGTGATATTTCATGATATTATTATCAATCAACTCGAACCGTTCTCTTCCCTAAAATATTATTGAAAAACTTATTAAAAAAATGTCTTGCCCGAAATTCATTAATTCAGAAATCGAGGAAAATTAGACAAAAAGTCAAATGTTTTATTTTTGTTATTGCTTGCAATATGCGATATGAAAAAATATGTTACCGAAGTTAAAAGTTGAGCATGGCTTTTATCACAGGTTTATGTACTTTCATAAAAGAGTAGAGAAATGTACACGGTGAAAATATCAATTCAGAAACTTCAAAAGTCTGTTGGTCTTCAGTGGAGTATGGTGTATATCAAAAATTAATTAATTTTCTGAAGTGGTTTGAGAGGCATAGCTAAAATAAATTTAATGAAAATTAAAAAAATCATCCTGTATATCCACAAAGTTTGACCTATGACTTTACCATTACACTATGTGTATACGATCCGTAATGATAAAATATTTGTAAAATGTTCACTCTCAAGCAAAAATTTGAAGATTATAATTAAGTAATAGAATGCCTTGGAGATTATGTTTAGGCATTTTTACTCTATTTTAAAGGTAATTCAAATTAATTATAAAATATATTAATTTTATCAACCAAGGTTCTTCTATATCAGAAATCTAAATCCCTTCTTGTATTAATTATTATAATTATAAATGTCAGACAAAAATATTTAAAAACATCAAAACGAAAGAAAGTGCCAAAAGTTTTTAGAAACTAGATCTGTTATAATTGTTTTTATGTTTAAATAAATATTTTCCCTTTTTACTAAGTTTCTTAATAGCAGCTATTCTTAACATGATTAATCTTTGTCAAGGGTAATAATAAGACCAAGGGCGTAGCCAGGTTTATTAAAAAAGTTTTATTTAAACATTTGAAAACGTCTTATTTCAGCACTAGTCTTCGGGGATTCTGGCTAAACTTTGACAAAACTTCGTTTTTTCATGCACACTCATAATGACAAGCCGATTTTCCATCATTGTCGACCGTAACCAAGTTTTTACCCTCCGTGAGGACTTTTCAAACTTTCAATAGTATACGTTGTGCAAGGCTGTGCAAGTGAGATGAGTAATTTATATTTATGTTGGGGGATATGACAAAAAAAGCACATGCTTAAAATTATCATGTTTCCCAACTTTAATAAATTAAAATTATTTTAAATTTATAATTTTAATTTAAAAAAATATTTTGAGGACAGTAATAACACACGATGTTTTTTAAATGATTGCATTATTTAATAATTTCAATATATCACGTATACAGGGTGTATCACGAAGAGGGCCCTGTAGGATTATCTCAAAAAGTAGTCAAAATTGAAATCTGAAAATTTGTATACAGGCGTTTATCAAAAAGATCTATTCAATGAAAATAGTGTCAACT
>NW_019419722.1:0-5722 GCF_000390285.2 Anoplophora glabripennis
AAATTTCGGTAAAATTATTTTCATATTCAAATTAATTTTAATTTAAAAAACATTACTTCTATCTTTCTATATAGAGTGTATATCAGCCAAATGGAATAAATTCAATAATAAACAAATGGGGGCATGTTCGAAAAAACGCTTGGACACTTCGATTGGTATTTTTTGTTGCACATTTTTTTTTCAACAAAAACTTTTTATACAGGGTGTTTCATGTAACAGTGGTCAATACCAACTTTCTTATTTTAAACGCAACACCCTGTATAATATTCAATTTTTGGATTCTTCAGAAAATTCTAGACATATTTCATGTACAATGTCCTATACCTATCTTCAACTGTTTCGAAAATATTAAGTGTTTTCAGATTTATTGCAACAATTAACATTANTATTGTCTATAAGAGTTATTGAACACATACAGAATAATAATGAGTGAATGAATTTTTCTCGATATTTGTTATGGCCGAATGAGACGCAGCTTAAGCAAAAATACGTCAGGCAGTTGTAAACTGATACTGCTCTATCCACACTAGTGATCAGTTGTTTTATACAGCGTCATCAGTCATTAGTTAAAGCAACAGCATTGAACTACACCCGCAATATCTAGTAAGCTTAAGGCAATTTTACAATGTCATATTAATAATAATAATTATATAATAATATGTTTATTTACAAAAGTATATGACAAATTTAGAACACAATACATTACAACATAAAATCACCAACATGTATAAAACGTTAATAAAATAAATAAAAATTACAAAACAATGATATAACAGAACTTATGCAAATAAACTAGTAAGTCACTGAAGCGGCTACTACCACTTGTGCGTGACTATACAGTGAACAATACACTTCTACATACATTTTATCAACAGATAATATACAACACTTCTTTGGACATATACCTAAATATGTATAAAACATTAAACTCAATTTTTTTGACTTATGATGTTATGAAATATTTCTTTGCCTCTTTCATGAATCCATAGCTTTATGCTTAAAAGAGCTATATACATTTATATTTTTAAGACTATTTGGTAAAATATTATACAACCTAGAAGCCAGATAGCTAAAATTTCTTTGTCCTATTGTTTGTACAGATTTTGGATTAACATAATTGTCTCTGTTTCTAGTACTATATGGGTGACTTATCGATCGCGGAATTAATTTTTTTACAGGTTTTTATTAAAATATTAAAACAGAATAATTGACGGACATCCATTGACGGACAGCCGCTTTCTCTAAATAATTGGTCACTAGGGTAAGTAATGGTTTTTTTATTCATTAATTTAATTATCCATTTTTGAATTACATTTAAATTTTGTAGGTGGCTGTCAGACACCCCACCCCAACCAATTATACCGTAATTCAACTGGGATTGTACTAAGCATATTAGTAGCATGTTTCAGTTATTGTCACTTAATTAATCAAAATTTCGGTAAAATTATTTTCATATTCAAATTAATTTTAATTTAAAAAACATTACTTCTATCTTTCTATACAGGGTGATTCATTAACAATGGGAAAATCGGAAGCTGAAGATACTATACGTGAAATGGTGACCATAGGCGCAAACGTGCCTTATTCGAAAGTTGATAGTTTCGGAAATACAGGGTGTTGAAAGTTAAAATTTTAAATCGTTTTTTTTGCGATTATTCTGAAAATATGTAGGTTAGGAACTTGAAAATTTGTGAAACTATATTTTTTTAGGCGATAATCTGTTGTTTCTCCATGCCTTCTCAGAATGTGACACGATTTCAGCAGCTTACAACATCCGTAAAATTAAATTTCTCACAACCCTGGAGACACGTCCTGAGTTAGCTAGTGGAACAGCGTTATTCCTCAATGAGAGAGTCGACCCTACTTTGCTCACTGCTGTTGGCGAACGTTTTTTATTTTTATTTTTTAATTACATTGTCTCATGATTTTTAAGTTGCAAAATAAAAATGATATTAATAAAAAAAAAACAAGAAAAAAACGGTAACTAGGGTTGTTATCTCGGCGGTTTTTTAATATACAAATTTCGATATCTTGACTTGGGCAGATATACGCGCTAGCATTTTCGACTTTATAATTTTGCAGTAGGCCGCCATTTTATTTAGAATTGAACGTAGTTCAATAATTTGTAGTTAAAAAATTCAAATTTGTAAAATACAAAAAGTTAGACAGATTTTTATATTGATAGAATAGTATAACTAGCGCCCTCTAGACGTGACCCCAACACTGTTTGCATATTCGTACTTGCCTCCTCAAAAAACTTAAAACTACAAATTTTCAAAACAATCGGTCCGTACATACTTAAAATATAGTTAAAAAAGGAAAATATTTTTTCAACTATAACACCCTGTAGGACGAAAAGGAGCAATAATTGATTAAGGCATGTTTGGCTCAATCACTATATTTTGACGTTAACAATATGCCATTAAGCTGTGTACCATTATTAATGACTCACCCTGTATATTCCTTCCACTTTTTCACTTTTCAATTGACGTATATTCCTTTATCGTCTAATACAATATGTTAATAGCAAAGTAGATCGCCGTTAAAATAGAAATGTGAATCGAATATAACTACTTTAAGTTTCCAACTTACATCACACATTTATAAAACTGACACGACGACTTTATTTTATGATCCCACTGGAAACTAATGAAAATAGCAATAGTACCTACCTACTGCAACAGTAATGGACTTTTATCCACTTCCGCAAAGTCAACATTTCCGACTACCGTCATGTCTAAACGATAATATTTCCAAAGCAACTACCTCAGCTTAATATAAGAGCATTCATGTGTCAAAGTCATTTTATTCAATCTCTAAATGTACCTTGACTGACATCTCACGTATACTAAATTATTTTCTCTTTTTTTGCCCAACAGCTGTATCGCTCGTCACTGGATATAATAGATATAATTTCCTCCCCGCTGGCCTTTGTTGTCGCGGTCCTGTAAGCTCGAAATAATATATTGTTTGTCAAGCACCCAGTCACTTTTTACTTCAAACTGATGAGGAGCCGCCGCTAATGGCGTAGGGCCGCGTTTCGGAAGTCTTTATTGGTTTAATTGAATTTTTTCTGTTCTTTGTAATTTATACTGGACGTCAAATGGAAAGTGTTATTGAAGGATTTACGAGACACTGCTGATTTGCAAAAGTACGGTTGTTCTCAAAGTACCTATTGTAGCTAAAATTTTTTGATATTTGAAAATGTTAGATACTTTCTTGGAAAAAATAGGTATGCAAAATACTAATTAATGTAAATTTGCGTTTATGTTTTAGAAAAAATGCCATTTTACGTATAGTTACCACCATATTGGAAATTATACGGAGTGTCCCAGAAAAAAATGGACAGACAGCAATCTCAGATTCCGCGGGTAAAAAGAATTGAATTTAGGTTAACTTACTTTACCAAAAAATGTTTTGCTTTAAAATTACAGGTTGTTCGTAGGTTTATTTTTGAAATAATTGTTGTTTAAGGAGGTATATCGGGGTCCGAGGGAAGTGAGGAGCGCATGGGGGTCCTATGCTTTTCTTATGGGACTAAAACCCGCTGCCAATTTGAAAAAATTAATTTCTATTGAAATTATTTGCGATAAACATTATCTATATAGTAAAGAAATCTACTCATATGCACATAGCATACATATTGNTTGATAGGAGAACCTATTTTTGAGAACAAATGATGGTATTGCTAGATAACAATATGATCCAATTAGAACATGTTTTGTTTTCTGGTCAAAATTGTCGCTGTTGGTCTAGGGAAAATCCTCACTGGATTACAGAAGAACATACGCAATATCCTGAAAAGGTTAATGTTTGGGCAGAAATTGTTGGAAATCATATCATAAGTCCCTTTTTCATTGATGGCAATTTGAATGGCGATAATTATTTAGTACTGCTCCAAAATAATGTGCCAACTTTGACAAACTTATATCCTGATCCAGCAAACCCACAAGTTCCAGCGAATATGACATGGATTCGGCAAGATGGAACACCGCCCCATTACCAAATCCATGTCCGGCAGTACCTCACCGAATATTTCCAAATTGGTGGATATAGAGGCGAGGATCGATGGAGTGGCCAGCACGATCCCCTGATCTGACACCATTAGACTTCTTCTTATGGGGATATGTCAAAAGTATTGTATACAAAACTAAACCCCTCGACTTACACTTCTACATTGACATTATCTTTTTTTACATTATCAATAAATAAACAGTATTACTTATTAGTTTTTGAATGCATTGTAGCGAATTGCTGTAATCAAATAATTTTCATTTTTTAATGTCAATTTTTGCCATAAATCTGAAAACACGTAATATTTCCGAAAGTGTTGAAGATAGGTATAGGACATTGTACATGAAATATGTCTAGAATTTTCTGAATAATCCAAAAATTTTATAATATACAGGGTGTTGCTTCTACTGTTACATGACACAACCCGTATAAAAAGTTTTTATTGAAAAAAAAATACGCAACAAAAAATATCAATCGACGTATCCAAGCGTTTTTTGAACACGCCCCCATTTATTTATTATTAAATTTATTCCAATTGTGTGATACACACTGTACCTTTCGATGCTATTAATTTAAGTGAATTTGTCGTAAAATAGATTCGTTTAAAACCAAGAATTAAGAAGTTTTAGTTGAAACTAGTACTATTTTGACGTGCAGTCAACTGAAATAAAACATATTCCACCTGTACGAATCTCATACGCTCGGCTTTTACAAACATCCACCTCGCAGTGACTGTAATTATGCAGAATCACTATTTATGATGTACTTACAACAAAGATATACTTAAAAGCTTATCGTGTAATATTAAATTACCCAAGGTAATTAGTTCTTCCTGCTTTTGCTTGATGCAAACAAAATGTTTCAAATATATTTTACTGCGGAGTTTCATGTGCTGTATAATTAGATGCGAAGTTTATGGAGTGAAGCCTGCATCCTCTACTTATAGTAAAATACCGCCTACATGTTGATGTACTGTTGAAAACAATGAAAACGTTGTTGTTTTCTTATAAGCTGAATTAAACTGGATGTCATCTGAGGATGTGGATTATAGGATTTAAAAAATGAGGGTTTGTTTTCAATAAAACTATAAATTATGAAACTAGAATATTACGAAGGGATAAAAAATAAACGTCAGCCACGTGCCAATTCGTTGCATTATAAACAATTTGAACATATGAGCAGGAGCATGGGCTTCTTGCACCAACGGGAATTAGTGAAGAGAACATGGTAGATTACAAATGTTTGTGCAAAAAGTATGTGTCTTGGAAAAAAATACGAATTAACAGCACACACTGATAAGAATAGAGGAATCTACATAAGATTTTTATACAGGGTGGCCAAATGAAAACGAAACAGAGCCAGAGCGTAGAAAAACGCTCAGACGTCGATTTTAGATTAAAGGGGGACATTCTTTGCTAGTATTTTTGACTACGCCACTTTCACCCCCAAGCAAGGGTAAGCATCACCCCAAAATATTTAAATGGCATCGGGGGTTGAGTAATAATTCTTTTGACAGCTCCTACAATTCTCTTTACAACAGACTTTAAATTTTATAATTCCGCCCAATACATATTAAGAATTTTAATTTTAAAGTTGAAACTTATGTACAAACAATTAGTAACGGTAAAGATGTCAGTCATTCGAGTAAAGTACGCCAATGGTATAAATTTAGTATTTCTTGCGTTACATTGGTTTTTGGCAATTTGTT
>NW_019419722.1:6734-8074 GCF_000390285.2 Anoplophora glabripennis
GGTAGTTTATTTAATTGTGTTTTTGAAAATTAAACACTATGGTTTATTCCATTGCGGAAAGGGTAGATATCATTTCGCTTTTCTTTATGAACGATAAATGTGCGAATAGAACAGCTCAGCTATTTAATGAACAACATCAAGATCGACATGTCAGGAGGAAGTATGTCCTAGAGTTAGTAAAATAATTTCAAGAGACAGGGAACGTAACCAATAAAAAACGAACGAAATTGAAAAACCTATAGTTAATGAAGCTAGTGAAGTTGCAGTTTTGAGACAAGTTAAACTTGATCCTACATTAAGTACGGGGCAGCTGGTATCTGTGTCTGGGATCAATCGAACTAGCATACAAACCATTTTGAAGAAGAATAAATTCCATCCATACAAAATACATTTAGTCCAGGAACTTCATGAGGATGATTATGACCGCCGTTTGCAATTTTGCGAAATAATGAGTGAGCGAGCAGGGAACGATCCACAGTTCCTTTTTAACATCTGTTTTTCTGATGAATGCAGTTTTTTCTTGAACGGGACGGTAAATCGTCACAATTGCCGCTATTGGTCCGATTCAAACCCAAGAGTTTTTCACGAGGTGCATACACAGCAACCGGAAAAATTAAATGTATGGGCTGGAATTTTCGGTGACCGGCTGGTGGGTCCTTTTTTTCTACCTGGTAATTTGACTGGCCAAATGTATTTGCAATTACTGGAAGACGCTATTGACCCTGCCTTGACTGATATTATTGAAAATGTTCCAGAGTATGATGAAGATCATTTGATTTTTCAACAGGACGGTGCTCCTCCGCATTATGCGTTAATTGTCCGTCAGTATTTGGACCAACGTTTTCTACGGAATTCGATTGATTTTGATTTTAATGTTTTTAATTGTTGTAATTAATTGTTAATTATTAGTTGGGCGCCAATTGATGCATTTGTTAATATTTGAATTTGAATTTGAATTTATTTTTTTCTGATAGTAGAGCTGACTCAACTTCAGGGTGTGGTTTCCTGTAATTTTATTTTGTTTGATTTGCTTAAAGTAATTTAAAGTGAGAGATGTATTAAAATTTTACAAGTATGAGTATATTACAATTTTTGTGTGATTATAATTTTATAATTGACATAATTTTATCCTTAGGCTAAATAAAACAATTACATAAAATTCCCCTCTTAATCTAAAATATCAATGTTATGATTTAATATTATACTGTCAAGACATGTCAAAATTTGATAACGTACACATTTTGATTTTACGTTACATGCATATACGATTAAATTTTAAATGTATGTCTTTAATATTCGAGTTTAATGTTTGCAATTGCAATTTGGCCAAATTTTAATGT
>NW_019419723.1:0-994 GCF_000390285.2 Anoplophora glabripennis
TTATGTACTTGTAATATAAGCACCTAATTGACGTTCACATCAATTGTAAAATTGCTAAGTGACTATTAATAAATAAATAAATAAATAAATAAATACCAGCAAAGAATGTCCCCCTTTAATCTAAAATCGACGGGTCTTCTACAATCTTGACGCAGTTTCTGAAAATGGCTATGTTTTGTTTTCATTTGGCCACCCTGTATTTACTATTGTAGGTTGCAAGTTGCAATACACAGTATTTAGTATTTTCTAAGTAAATATTGAAAGTTGGTGCAGATTTGCTTTTACTGTCTTTTTCAATATAAACTTGGTTTAGAAATCGTATTCTGTTAACAAATCAAGCTAGATCCTTCTAGTTGCTAGTTTTTCAATTTAATAACAAGACAGTATTATTGGAACTTCTATGTAAAGATTAAGTATACTAGGAGTATTGTAGAAACAGATTTGTATTGGAATGGAGGCAATATTAGAAATGAAAAGGATCATGTTTCTATTGGTTTAAATTTTGAATAATAAAAGTAGTTAGTGGATAGTAGAAGTAGACAACAAATTTTACTATGAGTATAATGACATATTGACAATCTGTGGGGGCTGGTATGTTGCAATGATTTAAAGTTCGAGTTTTTCCTTAAATTAATAAGATATTTTTCTATCACGCGAGCTCGCTATGGGACCTATAGTGTAGGGGGTTAGGTGCACTGGAAAGTGCTAGATAGTACAACAGCGTAATGTTATTTTCATAGCGCAACGCTGGAGCGTTGCGCTATGAAAATAACATAACGCTGTTGTACTATCTAGCACTTTCCGTGCATCTAACCCCCTACACTATATGTCCCATAACGACTCGCACTTGTGATAGAAAATAGTATGTGCAACTCGTTCGGAAAAGTTGCCATAGCGCCACTTGGGCGCTTTCCGCACTCGCTTCGCTCGTGCGTCAACTGCGTCCTCGTGGCGCTATTGGCAACTTTTCCCCACTCGTTACACAATGTACTAT
>NW_019419723.1:1254-7821 GCF_000390285.2 Anoplophora glabripennis
TTTCTATCACGCGAGCTCGCTATGGGACCTATAGTGTAGGGGGTTAGGTGCACTGGAAAGTGCTAGATAGTACAACAGCGTGATGTTATTTTCATAGCGCAACGCTCCAGCGTTGCGCTATGAAAATAACATCACGCTGTTGTACTATCTAGCACTTTCCAGTGCACCTAACCCCCTACACTATAGGTCCCATAGCGAGCTCGCGTGATAGAATGTACTATTACACGATTAGTAAACCAGATGTTTAGAACACCCTGTGTACTAAAACAAGCTGCCTATGTTTGCAAACAACAATGACCGTATAAACGAAAACTCGCCTTCTCAAGTCCGTGGGAAGTCGTCTCATTGACAACTCGACAAGTCCGATACAGTCCATCGAGTAATACATGTCTGCAGATCAACTTTTAGGTTAAGCAATTCTTTCCGTATTTGCATAAAATGTCGCTCGTAACCGCCTCTGCCGCGAAAATCATAGCAGCCCAACACAAACTTGGCGGCGGCGGCGACCGAATAACAGCCTCTCGCTTGAACTTGTTATGGTGTTTTGGTATCCCTATATCGTTTAGTTTAATTCTTCAACTTTACGCAATGCAGACAAAAGAGTTGTTTGAGACAAAAAATAATACTGGGATCGGGATGAACTTGATTTACATAAATTTGTATAAGGAAAGGCTTATAAGTTTTAATATTATACAGGATTATTGTATGGAAAAGAGGTATCGATTTTCAAATCTCCTTGAAAAATTGGTAAAATAAGCCTTATAAAATAAAGACAATTCTATGTAGTAAAATTTCTATTAAAACAATTGACAATCGACAGAGATTTCTTTATATTTTGACACCTACGTAAAAGTTGGCAAAGTTTTTACATACTTTTAAAGGGTAAATAATGCCATTAAATATGAAAGAGGATATCGGACAAATGTCCTCTCCAACTCATTCGGCATACTCAACTTCTTTTAAGAAAATTCTGTACCACGCTTTCGCATACCTGCGGTTGAATTTCGTTGATAACTTTCCGAATTTTTGCCATTAATTTAGGAATGGTTTTCGTTTGAGCAGAATAAACTTTGGACTTTACGAATTCCCACAGGAAAAAGTCACATGGCGTAAGATCGCATGATGACCAAGTCACTTCACTGTTACGTGAGATGAATAGTCCATAAATTTCTTCCGTAACAAGTGGATAGTTTCACGTGCCGTATGGCAAGTGGAACCATCTTGCTGGAACCATATGTCACGCAAATTCATGCCATTCAAATGAGGCCACAAAAAGTTTAACAGCATATCTCGATATCGTACTCTATTGATAGTTACTGCGTTTTTAGACTCATTTTCAAAAAAGAACGTATCAATCAGTCTACGAGTGTAAAATTCACACAGTCACTATTTTGGTGTGCAGTGGTCGTTCTTGGGATTGGATTGTCTCTGCCTCAAATTCGACAGTTTTGATTGATCACATACTCACTAAGATGGAAACGCGCTTCGTCGCTAAAGATTTTCTTAGCCAAAGTCACCATTTACTTATTGATTCGATGTTGGAGAATCAAATGTTCGGTGCATTAAATGGTCGTCTGGTTTCAATTCTGGCTTAGCTGAATCTTGAATGGATGCAGATGCAGATCTTCTGTTAAAATTGTGCTTTTTGAAACGTTTAATTACAATGACTAACGGTGCACTGAGGTTAGCAATATTTTCGGTTGAGCGGCCAGTACGAGCCGCCCTGTTTTTTATTATCTGCAACGGAACATTGGCAACTAGTTGTTTCTTTCGGGGCGTTCCTTCTACCGAAAATTCCGAGTAATTTGTGTACAGTCTCAGCTACACACTCTGCGTACTTGTAATGGAATTTTACAATCTTCACTTCACATGTCACCCTGCACAATTCTGCCAGCTTTTCGGAATGAAAATAGCGCACAATTCAAATCCTGCGTTACTTTTGAGACACCCTTTACATTGAAGATATAGTAAATTGGATATGTACTTCTAAAGCGTTACGATTGACGAGATCATAAACGAAATATATATCGGTCAATTCGCAGTTAGTTTTGCATTTGAGTGAATCAAATTTGCGCAAAAAAGTACGCAAACGGTAAAATACTGAGAATTATTAACAAGACTGTCAACTGTCTGACAACCGCCTATTACAAAATTTACACTTTAATATCCATATACAGGATGTGTGTCGTACTATACAGGATGTCTACTATAAGAGGGCCACTCATATGGATCTCGCTTAATATACGACGAACGGACAAAAAAAAATTGTCATTGTCATTGTGGCTACAAAAATTTGTTTGTTTCTGCCTCATTCATGCGATATACTACATGTTGCCTTTATCTTTTATATTTATTACATTTTTACTATTTTGGTATAAAAAATGTATACATTTTCATGTTAACATAGAAATTGTTATGGACACGTCAATTACAAAAAATTTAATAAATATAATGTACTTCTTTTAAGCAAAATACAGATTTTGTTTTTACATTATTATAATATTGGTTTTTTACTTTAGAGAAAACTGAGCCTTCAACATTGTTCTTGCGCAGACAAAGTAGCTTACACTAAATGTAGCACACTATGAAAACAAATGTGTTATCCCAGCAATGTCATCATTTAACAAATCGTTTATTGTTATAACTGGTGGTTTGAAAATTGTTATAGTTCACTGTGATTTGAAAAATTATAATTTTGAATAATAATGATATTTTCAAATATTGAAAAGTGAAATACCTATGTTTGTATTGTACAGGGTGATTCACTATATTTTGACCCCCCCTTTAACTTTTTTGTTTTAATAGTTATAAAAAAATGTTAAATATGAAAGTTGCACTACTTTTTATGAATTTTTCGAAAATGATGGTAGAAAAACAAATGAAGTCCAAACAAAATGGCCGCGGATGTTAACTTTGTTAAGTTAAATGGAACACCCTGTATATTTTTACATATTTGGATAGAAAGTTCCCCGTCGAGCATAGTCATGTAGGGTTTGTTGGGTCCATCGCTAACAATAAGCGAGATACTATTAAAAAACGAAAAGAAGATTTTTTATTAAGAAAATTATATATCTTGTAATTGTTAGACCTCTTTCGGGCATTTCTGCCTTTATTCCAATTGAGTAAGGATTTACAGATTTTGATAGATCGGACATTGATACGATGCAAAATGCGTATAGGTAATGTAACGAAATCTCATTAATTAGGCCGTGAGAGGTCTAATTACTCATGGACATTATAATTATGGTAGGTCGTGACAGTGACAGGTAGTAATGTCTTGACAACATTGTTATTGATTGACAGTATGTATCATTATTTAATTGAAATAGGTTACATAGAAGTAGAAAATTATTTAGAATTTAAATAGAGTATGTAGAAGGACTTTGCTCTATTTTAATTCCTGTAATATTTCAATTTTCTACTTCCGTGTAACTCATTTTAATTAAATAATAATACAAACTGTCAAACAATAACAATATTGTCATGACATTATCAGTCACTGTCACGGCCTACCATATAACATTATCCGTGAGTAATTAGGCCTCTCACGGCCTAATTAGTGAGATTGAGTTACAATACCTACAGCATTTTGGACCATATCAATGTCCGATTTGTCAAAATATATTATAACTAAATCTGTAAATCCTTACTTAATTGGAAAAAGACAGAAATGCCTGAAAAAAAAATTAACAATTACAAGATGTCTTATTTCCTTAATAAAAAAATCTTCTTTTTGTTTTTTAATAGTATCTCGCTTATTGTTAGCGATGGACCCAACAAACCCTATATGACTATGCTCGACAGGGAACGTTCTATCCAAATATGTTATAAATACACAGGATGTTCCATTTAACTTAACAAAGTTAACATCCGCGGCCATTTTGTTTGGACTTCATTTGTTTTTCTACCGGGGTCAAAATATAGTGAATCACCCTGTACTATCAATGCAATTTTTCATTTCTATTCAAGCATTTGCGGAATATAGAATATCTTCGTTAATAGAAGGACAGGGCAATAAAATTAACTTTTATTGATAAAATAGGAAATGTTAATAGAAATTTAAATTATATAAATAGGAAAAATGATTAAAACAGTTAGAGATTGAAGTAAACTACACTGTAAAAAAGGATAGTGCTAGAAGGATATTGCGAAAATTGGTTTCAAATGTTATGAAAAAAGTGCATCTCTTGAGTTTGACAGGGAGGATTAGGGTTCTGTAGGTCGTGACAAGAAAGAAAGATGCAAGATTTTATATGCAGAAGAATTCTCTGGTCAGATGTATCTAATTTCTGTAACAATTGATTTTTTAATAGAAACATTTACTTCAAATGACCTAATCGTAATTTACATTGGTACGGAGAAACTGCATTTCAACAGAGGTTTTCAGTAAACGTTTGGGTTAGAATTCTTGATATCAAAATCATAGGACCTTACTTCTATGACGGTAAACTGATGGGCGCCAGATACTGCAGATTCTTCGCTTAAAAGAAGTACATTATGTTCATTAAATTTTTTGTAGTTGACATGTTTAAAACAATTTCTACATTAATCTACATTTTTAATACCAAAATTATAAAAACATAATAAATATAAAAGATAAAGGCGACATGTAGTACATCGCATGGAAGAGGAAAAAACAAGTAATTTTTTGTATCCTCGGCCCTAAACTTTCGGTACTTTTACGATTTTTTATGATTACTCATAAAGTTGGCCATGGATCTCAAATTTGTTTTTACAAGCATCAAGACCTCAAAAAATGCAACAAAAGATTTTTGACGTGCATCCTGTATTAAGCGAGATACACACAAGGAGTGGCCCTCTTATAGTAGATAGACTGTATATATATATATTTTTTAAACTATTTCATTTACGAAGAAAATGAGACATCTAATTTATCTTAAATAAGTCAAGCTATCTGGAATAGTTTTTTGATCAACCATATTGGCGATAGAAATAAGGTACGCTACAATTTATTTGTAGGGGTGGGTTATTTATAATTCTTGCAACCGAAGAGGAAAATCAGCAAATTACCCAGTAACTTTTTTGATGGTCGGAAAAATGTATGTTATTTAATTTTTGTACCTTCCTTCATATTTAGTGAAAGTTAAAACTAATTCTCTCATGTAAAGAACTATACTAGGCGGGTATCCACTTGTTGCAATGCTCCGTAACGTAACAACGAACATGTTACGGCCTGTTGCAAAAGGTGACACGGTTCGCTGCGAAAGTAGGTGTGGCTTTGGTCATATCATTCATTCCGTAACGTAACAAAATAAGGTTACGAGACGACACAGGAACGTAAACTCGCAGTATGAACCTGACTGCAATAATGGATTCGTCACTGCAATTGCAGTTAGCAATAGCGTCATATATTTTTATTCATCATACAATTTTGAAATAAGAAACACAAATCTCCACGATGGTGGATCTAAAACTGAATCAGAGTAGGACGATATATAGTGGATCAAGTTTGTTGGCGGATTTAAAATTCCGACATATAAGTGGACTGTACGAAAATTTCGTCAGAATGCACCCCGACTGATTTTGAATTTTTAATAAATGCAATTGGTCCATCGATTTCCAGGAAGAACACACAATTTCGTGAAGCAATTCCTGTGCAGGAAAGATTAGCAGTAACATTGCGTTATTTGGCTACTGGAGATTCATATGTCTATTCTATTCTCTTCCTAGTCATTGCAAACTGACCCCAGACCATATACAAAGACTGACGAAACAAAAAATAAGACAAAATCACATGTGCAATAGGCAACGTTACGGCCAAAAGGGTAACCCCGTCTCAGCATGTGTCAGAAAGTACTGTTGCATGCCTTCGATGCGACAACTAAAAACCGACAACTGATGGTTCGTCTCGGATTAGTTATGCGTGTCAAATTTGTTACACGTACCATGCAACAATTTTCCGTCTCCACTAGCTGTAACGTAACATGTTCGGTGTTACGGTACGGGGCATTTGACACAAATGGATACCCGCCTTTAGATGTCTATTCTGTCCCTCCTTTAAAAATTCGTGACTGTCAATGATTTGTCGTGGATTGTGTCATGGAGACTAGATAAGGAGCACGAACTCATACGGGAAAATTGACAAAATTTGTCCAAGAAATGGCAGAAGTTGGGGTGGCGCTAGTGTTCCATATGTCCCAAATGAATGTAGCTTAATAAATACGAGTGAAGTAAGCAAATAACCAATTTCATTTTATTTATATTGAGTTTAATAGATATATTGGGGAGCGGGGAGGTATACTAACCTAAAAACTAGAAGTCGAGTCAATAATTATTACAATTTGTTTTTATAAATGGTAAATAAAAAGTTTGAAAATAATTTAAATATGGTAATAGTATGTGAAGTGAATGACTGTCGACAGATTTAAAATAAAACAGTGCGTTTGTGATCTGCATTTTCAATCTAATGATGTCCAGCAGTTCTATATTACAACTTGACCGAATAGTAGGTTAATATTGTGGCAAAAGGTCGAATAATTCGGAAGTTGGTAGCAGCTTCTTTGATTCTTAATACGGTAGAGAAATTTTTAAATAGAAAGATTTCAT
>NW_019419724.1:0-5402 GCF_000390285.2 Anoplophora glabripennis
CCTTCTTTGATAGGTTGTTCTTATATATAGGTGATAGCCCAGGAGAGCTGGGAAATGACCATTTCGCGACTTTTTGTTTCGGCAAGCTGAATTTATCACTATAGATGCTAAATATTATGTACAATAACATATTAGTTTCCACAGTCATAAAAATGGGGGGAAGATTGTTTACAGACTGGTTAATTGTATAATTTTTACGTAAATTCACGTTTTTCGCTTATAACTTTTTTCCGTTCATTTCCACGATAAAACAGTAAAGCACTTACTTTTTTTTCGCCTTCAAAAGACCTACAAAACTAGCGGCAAAAAATATTGATTCGATCAAAAGTTATAAACAGAAGAAGTTTATTTACGACTTTTGAATTAAACATTTATAAACTGCGTTATTATTACCAGAACGTTTTGGCACTGCATCCTCTCATTCCTTATCACTGTCTAATATCTTACACGAAATCTGGAATCGGTAAGTTAAATAGTTTACAAGTTATGGCTTTATAAACAAATTAACTAATTATTAGTCTGGACGATCCCGAGCATCTTCCACAATCGCACTGATTTTTTCATGGTATATTTCATAATAATACATTGAAATCTATCTTTTTTTTTCAAATTTGCAACCTGGAAAGTTTTTTTATTTTTTAGCCTTAGTTGCAAAATGAAATATACAACGTATGCGCGTGATATAGTAATATATTATTACATATTCGGAAAGCTTATGAATAGAGCTTTAAGTTAAAAAAAAATCGTTAAGATTCGTTGAAAAACAACGTAGTTACAGACTTACAAAAAAAAAGTACAAAATTTCGACCAATATTTAAACAGCGCCAGAGCTCTCCTAATTGACGAATTCGAATTTTTCAAATAGCGTTTGAAAACTTGAGAGCCCTTCTATATGTGATTAAATATTCGAGTATCTAAGGGCCTTGGTTTTTGCTGTGTAAAATTTTGAAAATTTGCAATTTTTTTTTCAAAATCTGGATTGCAAAATTGTTATGCAAAATCTATCGAACCGATTTTGATGAAATTTGGTGTGATTATTCTACATAACATGAAGTTTGTCTTGAGTCAAGTATGAAAGTCCTATATCCAATTTAAGGACACCAAAAAATCCCCTAAGAAGTAATGTTTTTTAACCCCATTTTTGGCGATTTTTTCGATTTTTACAATAATAATCATGATTCATTCGATTTGTAACCCTCTTCCATTTTTGCTTAAAATCAACTCTTGAAAAGATACAAAATTAAATAGGAAGAAAAATATATTTTTCGAATTTTTTTAACATATTGTGCCGCTAAAAGTTAGCCCACGTTTTTTTATGCGCATAGAAAAATTTTCATTCCTAGTGATATTTGAAAGCCAAAAAGCCAAAAATCTCCGTGGATATACGATTCACCCAAACCAAAACAGATACCGCCTAGTCTACAAAGCAATTTGGATAGGGACCTAACTGTCATACTTTTTCCACTAGTGGGTCAAATATTCGGTAACAATGTAACATTTTTTAACATCCATTGACGTAAGAGTTAGTTAATTTATTTACATTGTTTAATATTTTAATTTCTATTTTTTTTTCAGTGTGATAGAAAAACCAATTAGATAAAAAATATTAAAAGGAAATTTCAATCAAACTGCGTCTTGAATCAATACAGCTGACTAAAATGTTCGTGCTACAAAAAAAAATACCAATAGAGGAAACCCACATAATTCCGGCAGTTCGTTCAACCGTGAAAATTCAGCATTTAACGGCCGTTACCGAACTGTCAGACATTTAAATTACTAATGGAATTTCCATTTCATTGCTCGAATAAAAAAAACTGTCGGCTTGAAGCTTTTGTAATGAGTTATATTGGCCTTTTATCTGCATCGGTGAATTTTTCTTTGTGGTTACAGATGCCAGAGTTGAGACTGCTGTTCCCCAACGGGTCCCTAGTCTTCCCGCCCTTCTCCAACGACCAGTATCGTCATGACGTTCATGCCGCCCTTTACAGATGTAGGCTCAAAAGTGCTCTTGGAATTGTAGTCAGCAGGGAAGTACACGTTAAAGCAGGTAATTTATTTATTTATTTATGTAAAAAAAAAACATTTGCGGGATAACAGATGAAAAATAAATACAGACTTGTGTGAAATATAAATTAAAAAAAATAATAAAAATGACATTAAAAAAATATATGAATAAAAATATAATAATAATAATAAATCTTTATTCATGTAAGTCTGTCACACGATATGAAACGTCATAAATTATTCTAACATACATAAGACAAACCAAAGTTAGAAAAAAGAATATAGAACTATACATATATGTTATACACATAAAAAAACATGTTATACACATAAAAAAAAACGAATAATTTGCGTCGACACAGAAAAATCATAAAATTCCTGTAAAGAATAAAAACAGTTGCCGACAAGGAAAGAATGTAGCTCTTTTTTGAATAGCCTAATATTTGTATGATTTTTAATATGAAGAGTAATTTATTGAAAATTGTTCCACATAAGTAAAGCAGCCCCTTCTGTTATGTTGTTAGGTTATGATTATTTAAATAAATTAGATGGTTTCCTCGTGTGTTATACGCGTGCACATTGTTATGTTGTTTGAAAAATTCAGTAATGATGATTAGCAATATGTATTTGTGCTGATAGGTTAAGGTTTAATACATTTATATCATAATTTTACGTCGAGAACATTAGCGACTTAAATAACATATTGGTTCTAGGTGTCGAACAAACAAAAGTTTTAACCACAATACCTCTCTCTCCGAATACAAGTCCCATTTATTATCTTGTGACGCTCTCCATGAATAAATAATAAATTTAGAATGTCAGCATTTGAATAATTGTTAACGTTTCCATTCTTTAACAATAAATAATACTCAAATAAACATTCACTGAATGTGTTAAATATATCAAAAACGATTAACTTTAAGAATAGGCAATCTTTATGAAAGTTCACCTAAAAATTGACGTAGAATCCAAAATTGCAATAATATACAGGGTGTTTCATTTAAAATAACGAAGATGACGTCAACTTCCGGGATAACCGGAAGCGTTAGGTGGACACAATTATTTTAGTTAAGAAGGGGCATGCCTGAAAACACTATTGCCCAAATTTTCAAAATTAAAAACGAAATAGTCTCTGAAATATGTCTAATGTCTCGTCACCATGGACACTCTGTATAACCCATAACACTTGTAGTGGAAAATTTTACAAAATTTCCTATGTTTTATTTTGTTATATACACAACGACAACTATAACTTAGGGAAATTATAAGTAAGCAATAGTCAAATTTCGATTGAACTAGAGAATTTAAACTATGAATTATAAATTTTAACGATTTATTAGAATTATACCCCTTAAATGCTACATTATTTGTTGTATATTGAAATATTAACGAAGACCTTCCACAAGAGTAACATGTAACATTACATTTAGAATAATTACTAGTATTACACACCATTCACTAATACAATTATTTGTGAATGTAAATTCAAAAAAAAAATCATCAGCATAATTAATGCAACTTTTTAGATGAAAAATTAAGTAATTACTGGCTCTGCTGTCAAGATTGTTAAATACTACTTAGTTGTTATATGTATATAAACCATTTTCATAATTCTTGGCAGGATCTAATATTTTCATAATTTTTAACTCATAAATATTCGAAACTATTTATCTGAACACATAATCGTGCTCCGCGTCTCCAAGATAGATTCGGTTTAGGATGTTAGTAATGTTTCTTCTAAGTTCTATTTAATATACCAAATATTTCATAAATCCGTACAAATATTGCAAATAGTCAGCACCAGATAATCTCTGCAATAGAACGAAAGGTCTAATTAAGATACCATTCAAGTACAAGTCCTTAAGTTAACTGCAAATCTATGGTTTTGTCAGTTCTCATGGGGATTATGGAAGTTATTATAATTGGCTATTGTGGAAATTGTTTACTTCATTCCGTGTAAATGTTGCTTCGTTGATTATTATCAACACACATTTAGTGAAGTTTTCATTCTCATTATTTTGTTCCACTAAATACTCACAAGACGAACCCCAGCAGAATTGTTACAATGCTTGTACACGAAGAATTATACAGTGTGTCCCATATTGATGAAACAAAATTCATATCATTTTATAGTTCAGAGTTTTAAAAATTGCTGAAATAGGACAATTAGTAAATATAAATTATTGACACTTTTGTGCAATATTTTCTATGTTTTGAGCCATGTTTGGCAGTTCTATAACATTACCGACATTTTTTTTAATAAGACGCTCTATATTTTAGAGTATAAATAGATAGATATCCATGCTAATGAATGAATGAATTCAGCGATATAAGGTTATACCTACTTTTTTGTCACAGTCTTTAAAAAATGGGGGACTGAAATGAAACAATAACTTAGTACTACTTTTTATTTTATTACAGTAAATGTTCAAAGTGGCCCCCATTAATCATTGCACAATGCCCAATTCGGTGTTCCAAATTGTCAATTACATTTTGAATAACATTTGGAGTTATGTTTCGAACTTCTTCTCTGATACGATTCTTCAATCCTTCCATAGTGTCTGGTCTGTTCACATACACTTTGCTTTTTAGATAACCCCACGAAAAAAATCTAGTGGGGTTAAGTCATGGGAGCGTGGTGACCAATCAAGCGGCCCACTTCTGCCTATCGATCCATTTAGGAAAACTTCATTAAGGTAATTTCTTACATCAAGGCGAAAATATGGAGGGACACCATCTTGTTGGAACCAGACATCTGCTGGTGATGTCGTGCTCATTAGGGTGAGGAAAATTAAATTCCAGGGCTGCAATCAGCTGAAAACGCAAAAAATTCAAAAAAAAATGTCGCCTGTCAAATTGTCCTCAAAGAAATAAGGTTTCAGTATGCAATTTCCTACTATTCCAGCCCAAACATTCACTTTTTCCGACCATTGTGTGTTTTACTTGCATCCAATGCGGGTTTTCTGGGCTCTAAAATCTAGTATTTTGCCTGTTCACGATTCCATTTAGGCAAACAGTTGCTTCGTCAGTTCCCATATCCTTTACCAAACTCATAAAATCCTACCTACACCACCGAAAATTCCGCATCCAAATCCAAGATTCCCTTTCCACCACCCGTCCCATGGAGGCCGGTGTCCCCCAGGGCACCGTCCTGTCTCCACACCTATACACCATTTACAACTCCGACATCCCACATCCCCCCAACACCAACATATACTTATACGCCGACGACCTGACAATCACATCCCAATCCGTAGATCCTAGATATTCCGTCTCCCTCCTCCAAAACTCCTTAGACCAACTTGAAACCTGGTGCAACAGGTGGAAAGTCAAAATTAATCCCAACAAAAGTTCGGCTATCCTTTTTACCAAACGAAAAATCCCACAAAACCTCGACA
>NW_019419724.1:5947-8060 GCF_000390285.2 Anoplophora glabripennis
CCCTCCCGCGCTAGCCTAAGGGCCACCTTAGCAAAGCGCATCCCAGGCTGCATAGCCGCACTACCCTACCCAACCATACCACACATAAACATGACACTACCCCCGGGGTTTACACAGACGAGCCGGCGAAGCAAGAAGAGCGCCAGAAGAAAGGGCCCTAGCCGGCGGGGCCCAGCCAGGACAAAAGGAGGTCCCACAAAGCGCCTACACCGGCCGCATTTGCGGTCGGGGTAGACGACGGATGGGGCCCACCTACGAAGGCTGTCCAGGCCTACACGAGATGAGGCAGGATAAAGAGGGATAATCCCCCTCGATCCCAAATCATTGAGGCCAATTTCTAGCTATGGAATAATGGCGCGGCGTGGCGCGCTTCGTCAGTGAAAATTATGTACTTTTATAAATTGAGTTGTCTTTGAAATAAATTTCTAATTTCCTCGCAAAACTGTAATCTTCTGTCTGTGTTATCTGCTCATAGTCCTTGTAAGACGTTAACTTTGTAAGAATGCCACTTTTGAGACTTCAGAGTTCTGTGAACTGAGGACTTCGACAGGTTGAAGTTGGCTAAGATAGATCTAATGGACGAGTAAGAATTTTCAGTAACGGGGAGCATAATATTTTGACGATCATTTTCGCTTATCGTTTTTCGCCTTCCTGATCCAGGTAAATCTTTTATACTTCCGATTTCTTCAAACTTTTTGGATACTTTCCTTATTGTAACTCGACTAATTCTCTGGTCTGGATACTTATGGTGAAATAAGTCACATACCTCCTGTTGACTACGGATTTTATCTCTGCATCGAATCATAATTAAATTTTCAATTCCGTTTTTCGCTTAAACGGGCAACCATTCGCCACGGTAGCGCAGTCGGTCGAGAGTGCGGTGGCAAGCATTTCTCGGCCAGGCTTCCTATTCTGGTCCGGGTTCGATCCCCGGTGTCGGCACTGGCAATGTCGATGGATAATGGGTGTTTATCCGCGTTTTTTCAAGTGTAGCCCCCTTCCGCACATCCTTTGGCTTTGGAATTGGGGGTTTTCATTTCTGTGGTATGGTGTGTTAAAAAATTTATCAGCGAATGAATTGGAACTAAAACGATTCACGTTTCACCTAAGGTATTCTGGTGAATTTTTTGAGCTTTAAAGTAAGTAGAAAAAGATTAATATTCAGTAGGTCCATTTTTTAAAGTACAGAAAAGACTATATGATTACTTATTTGAAATAGTCGTCAGTACGACATAAAAGACAATTTTTTACATTTTTTTGACAAAAAGTAGGTATAAACATATATCGGTGAATTCGTCTTTAGAAGGGATATCTATTTATATTATAAAATATGGAGCGTCCTATTAAAAAAAATGTTGGTAATGTTACAGGTCTGTCAAACTTGGCTAAAAAAAAATATAAAAATATTTCTGAAAAGTGACAATTTCTATTTACTAATTGACCTGTTTCCGCAATTTTTTAGAATCTAAACTGGAAAAAAAGTATGAATTTTGTTCCATCATTTTGGGACACACTGTATATGAATGTGACTAGTTTCCGAATTTCACTGTAGGATAGATTAACCTTATGAGAGATTTGTCCGGTGCTAGTTATTGGTACTTATTTGACAATGTTGAAAATTTCTTCCCCAACGTATCGTATGTAGTCCAGTCATTATAGAAATGAAACAGCCTTTTTCAGGAAAAAAATACTATTTGAAGTTTCTCTGCGGTATATTGTTAAATTTGAAAAATTAAATTCTCAGTAAATGCATATATCAATACAACTATTTAGGTACAAAAACAACTAATGATCGAAACTATACAACGCCTTCTAGCTTGGGAAAAATGAATTGAAAATAGCATCTTCTTAGATAACAAATTCCGCCAACGCCAAACAAATGAAGCTTTCGGGTTGAAATTTTTACCACTTAAAAAGGGTGTAAAAAGCCTAAAAAATCCTGAATTACAAGTGTCTGCGATGAAAATAGCATTAATTATTAGCAATTGAAAAAAACGGCGATTTTCGACAATTTTTGTGCTCTTGCGCATAAACAAATTATCGGAATTTAATCGGACTTATCTTATTTTACAGATTTATTTAATACCTACCTTTTTTGTATAAACCTTTTTTC
>NW_019419725.1:0-5184 GCF_000390285.2 Anoplophora glabripennis
TACAGGGGTGATTCACTTTTTATAATTAGGACTTTAACCATCGATAGAGCTCGTCAAAATAATGACATTTTGAAGTATACACTTTTTCTTCCAAAGGCTTCCCTTCCGCTCTCGAAAAAATTTTTTTTTGCTTTTGATTTATTTTTTCTTAAACAATGAAAGCCAATTGTTTTATATTTAGTATGAAGTGTATGAATGAAATGCTCTATCGGTTTTACAAATTATTGTGAAAATAGATTAATCACAGGCGTCATGATAACTCCTATTTAATTTCTACGCCACTGGAAATTTTTCAAAATTAATATTTTTTAACATTGTGGTTTATTCTACAACAAAAGTTCTCTTACTATTTTTAAATGAAATGCTTGGTTTTTGAGAAAAATTGCTTCTTCTGGATTCATTACAAGTGAAATGGTTTTTCAAACAAAGTAATAGAGAATAAAATATTTAATATTGAGAAACAAACAGAAATAACAATTAACAATAGAGAACAAAAGAAAAAGTATCACAACAAATGTTCGAAATGTCCTCGAACCTCAATGCATTTCTCACATCACCTAATTAAGCTTTGAATTGCTCTCCTAATCATATTGGGGTTGTGTTTAAGAGTTTCGCAATTATTTTCAATTCTTCTTCTTAATCTTTCAAGAGTATAGACTGGTGAACTATACACTCTCTCTTTAATAAAAACGAAAAAATCGATGGGATTTAGACGCGATCGCGGCGGCCAAGCAATGGGACCGGTATCAGGTTCTGCACGATTCTTTTCCAAAATACGCCCGATCCAACGACATGGATATAGTGCTCCCCGAGACACTGCCTAATTTGAAGACCATAATGAGCCGGAGCACCATTCATCTGAATCCACATATTTCTCCTTAGGAGTAATGGTAAGTCGTCAAGTAAAGTATTTAAATCTTCTTTGTTTGAAAAATATAGAATAGAACAATTTCACATGTAATGAATTCATGAGATGCCATTTTTCTCAAAAACCAAGCCTTTCATTTAAAAATAGTAAGAGAACTTTTTGTTGTAGAATAAACCGCGATGTAAAAAAAAATATTCATTTTGAAAAATTTCCAGTGGCGTAGAAATTATATTAAAAGTAGGGGTTATCCGAGCCCCTTACGGACGCCTATGATTGATCTATTTTCTCAATAATTTGTAAAATTGATAGAGCTTTTCATTCGTACACTTCATACTAAATATAAAACAAATGGCTTTCATAGTTTAAGAAAAAATAAATAAAAACCAAAACAAATTTTTTTCAAGAGCTTATATCTCGCCTTTGGAAGAAAAAGTGTATACTTCAAAATGACATTATTTTGACGAGATTTATCGATGGTTAAAGTCCTACTCATAAAAAATGTTCACCCTGTATATAATTACATTCTCACTCACCTGGCAGGTAAAATGTCCCACCGAAACCCTGTCTTTTTATTTTTAGTCGCAAATACTATCCTGTAAAAATTTTAAAGTGCCTCAAGAATATTTTTTGAAAACAAAATTTTGCTTCTTTAAAAATTAAGTCGCTTAAGCCCAGCAACCCTTCTGCATTTTCGTATTTAGGTATTACTAGAAGAAGTTCTGACCAATTTTTCACAATGCCCAATGCCTCAAATACCTATCCGAAAAATGTCTACCAGCTCTTGGACTATAACAAAAATTTTTATGGTGGGGGACCCACCAAAAATTTTTCTTGAGACTTTTTCTCCCGCATGAGATTTTTATCTCGCATTGTGGGATTGCCACAGAAAACAGTCCATGTCTTTGTCTAAACGTTTCTTGACGTTTCTTGGGAGATTTATCCCGCATGAGAATATTAACTCGCATTGTGGGATTGCCACGGTAAACAGTCCATGTCTTTGTCTAAACGTTTCTTGATGTTTCTTGGGAGATTTTCTCCTGCATGAGATTGTTATCTCGCATTGTGGGATTGCCACATAGTCCAAGCATTTTCTGTCACGGATTAATGTTAAATTTGCAGAAATTATTACCTGGACAAAAAAAATATGACAGGATAGAAAATTAAATTTTAAATCGAGTTTCTTGTTCTTTAAACTCGATCCAAAATGGCGAACATGGTTAAAAAAAAAACGCAAAGTTGCAAAAAACGGTTTTTATAAAATAACTAAAAAAATATAGCACCGATCGAAAAATTTTAAATGAGAAAGTTGTAGGTTTTAAAAAGATCTATCGACTGATTTTTTGTAAGTATGGACTGCTTTGTTACTTTTCGAGATATATCGAAAAAAACGTTAAAAATCTTCTCTTTTCTCTTCTATAACTCGTTTACATTTACGTTCCCATACTTGCTATTTATTGCAAGCATAGCCCGCGGCAAGCCAAAAAAGTACATTTTTGAAAAATTTTAAAATATTAATTATTTTGCGATATATCGATTTTTTAAAAAAAAGGCGCTCTCGAAAATTGGCTAGATCTTCTCAGCGGATAGCCCTACAGTGACCATTTTTGGTTTATTTTCTTCGTAAAAAGTTATATTATCATGCTGTTAAAAAAATGTTGACGATTTTATTAATTTTAAGGATCAAAAAATGACTGAAAATGTTGCACTTTTTTGGGTGTTTTTTTCAAATAACTATTTCAATTTTTATTTTATGAAAATGACTTTTAAAGAAAGAAACTGCTGATATTTTTTCACGAATTAAAAAAAAATGTTTTTCTACGACCTTCTGGAGCCGATAATTTTTTAATTTAAAAAAAATTTTGAAGACGCAATTAACATTTTTTACAGCGATGCGCTGGATGGTGGTTAATATTGAATATTTATATTTCAAAAAAAAAGAAAAAAATAGTAGGATATGTTTACTTGATTTTTAGTATTAGTAATTGAGTAAAACACTGAAGCGTACAAGCGCTGAGTGCGTCAGCTGGACCGGCCGGAGAAGTAAGGGGAAACGGCGCGCGCTCGCTCTGAAAACTGATGACGTGCAGTCTAAATGGCTCGCGCTTGCAAAATCTTTGATATCTCGGCTTCTGGACCACGTACAAAAATTCTTTTATACTTAATCTGGGGTAGCTAAACACGAATATTATAGTCATTTTCGCCTTAGAAACAAACAAAAGCGTGGGGGTTACTCTCGCTCGCACGCCCGCCCCCGAAAAAGGGGCATGTTCCATTGACGAAGGCTCCCTCGGGGAGCCGCGCTCCGTTGTTTAGGGGTGTTCCGGTGCGGGCTTTTCCGCATTTTCCCCGCGAATTTTCCGTCTTCCCGGTCGTCTGCGCGACCGACCGCAGCTTTTAGCGGGGAAGTGAGACGCAAATACTCGGAAACGCCTTCCATCGGAAGCATCGGGGTCAATTTCTCCGACCGAGGGCTTTTTTCCCGGGAGGGATCGGAACTTGCTTCCGCTTTTACGCGAAAGTTTCGTCCATTTTGAGGGTCACGGGCGTATTTTTGAGGCGTATTTTTTACTTTTTAACGCCGAAATTAGCTTTTCAAAAAGGGTCTACATCTGGCGTCTCTCTCGCGAGACCCCGATTATTTTATAAAGCCCGGATTATTTCATTTATTATTATGATTTATTCAGCCCCCACAGTAGCCCCAACGGATCGTAAGTGATGGTATAAATCCCTTCAATAAAAAATTTTGCGAGTTTATGACAGCCGATGACAGCGGTAAAACTTGTGACAGTTCGATGTGACAACATGGCCGCCGCCCGTTGTTCGTAGGAAAATCGGAAATTTTCAACTTTATATGCACCGATTACTGTAAATCACGCTAGCGGGGGCCGTTTTACATCGTATTCTTTGGTATTGTATTGCTTTTGTATAGTTTTTTCCCCAAGAAGAAAATTACGTTGGACAGGCGGGTTACTTGGCCCCACGAATGCCGAGACAAACCTTGAAGACCTTTATCTAGTCACCAGTTTTACCGCTGTTATCGGCTGTCATAAACTCGCAAAATTTTTTGTCGAAGGGTTTTATACCATCGCTTACGACCCTCTGGGGCTACTGTGAGGGCCGAATATAATTTTTCGCGGAAAGGGAAAGGTATCGTGACGTCACTCGTGAAGAATTCGGCCGCGGAAACCCTGCCAACATCTAGTAAGAGCCGCGGAAAGTACGTTCTCTTTTCACCTGATCAAAGAGACGCCCATAACTGAACGCACAAATTTTATATCGCTAATGCCGGTCTTAAATGTTACGTTCGACCTAAAAAAAGTTGATGGAGATATAGAAGAGAGAGATCGTCGCGACGCGTCGCCGGAAAGGCGTCGCGGGGGGCCAACCGGGACTTACTCAGTCCTCGGACGCTTCGTTCTCGCGCAGAAAGCGAAGGCCGATCGAGCGAGGGAAAAAACTTACGCCGTCGCGAAAACGGCGTTTTCGCCGAAATAATCCGGGCTTTATAAAATAAACGGGGTCTCGCGAGAGAGACGCCAGATGTAGACCCTTTTTGAAAAGCTAATTGCAGCCTTAAAAATTAAAAAATACGGCGCAAAAATACGCCCGTGACCCTCAGAAAGAACGAAACTTTCGCATAAAAGCGGAAGCAAGTCCCGATCCCTCCCGGGAAAAAAGCCCTCCGTCGGAGAAATCGACCCCGAAACGCTTCCGATGAAAGGCGTTCCCCAGTATTTCCGTCTCACTTCCCCGCTAAAAGCTACGGTCCGTCGCGCGGACGACCGGGAACAGGGAAAATTCGCGTGGAAAACGCGGAAAAGCCCGCACCGGAACACCCCTAAACAACGGAGCGAAGACCGCGTGTCGCTTCGCGACCCGAATCTAGCCGCTGCGCGGCTCGCCGAGGGAGCCTTCGTTAATGCCCCTTTTCCGGGGGCGGGCGTGCGAGCGAGAATAACCCCCACGCCTTAATATATATGATAAACAACTGATTTTTGTTTCTATACAGGGTGTATCTAAATAACACCGAAAAAATTCAAGGGGCGATTTTCCGATGAAAATTAATAGGGGTCTTTGGTATAAAATTTTTTGAAAAAACCCTTCCCTGAAAAGTTACGCCCCTCCTAAAATTACAAAAAAAAATTGTTTTTCTTTTTTATCTTCCATGTACATCAAGCTAAAGAAACCAAACTTGGTGAACATTATCTGTCAATAAAACTACACTTTTTGAATTTTTTTCAACCCTGAACTATTTTTGTAAGGGGTTGAAATAATCAACCCCTATGACATTTTTTCTTATAATTTTTTTTTCGATA
>NW_019419725.1:7273-7888 GCF_000390285.2 Anoplophora glabripennis
ACATATTTTTTAAAAGGAAAAAATTTTATCGAAAAAAAAATTATAAGAAAAAATGTCATAGGGGTTGATTATTTCAACCCCTTACAAAAATAGTTCAGGGTTGAAAAAAATTCAAAAAGTGTAGTTTTATTGACAGATAATGTTCACCAAGTTTGGTTTCTTTAGCTTGATGTACGTGGAAGATAAAAAAGAAAAACAATTTTTTTTTGTAATTTTAGGAGGGGCGTAACTTTTCAGGGAAGGGTTTTTTCAAAAAATTTTATACCAAAGACCCCTATTAATTTTCATCGGAGAATCGCCCCTTGAATTTTTCGGTGTTATTTAGATACACCCTGTATACATTCTGACTTATAATTAATTTTTTAAAAACTAAATTATTGTCCTATCTTACTCTTTAGTCATGTTGAGTTAAAAATACAGAGTGTTTTTGAATGGAGTAGCATAAATGATACCAGTGAATCTACATTTCAAAAGAACAAGATCTGCAAAAAATCGCCTTAGTAAAATGTTCACCCCTGAAGAGATATGGGCCATCAGTTTCTAAAAAATTTATGAAAATTGGCTGTAAACTCGATATCCAAAAATACGCAATAGATAAACTGGTTCTTTTAGAAA
>NW_019419726.1:0-5038 GCF_000390285.2 Anoplophora glabripennis
TCAAACACGTCATATACAGGGTGTGGCGTGTATAATCTATAAAAATTAAACTACAGCTTCCTAACAATATTACAAAATAGAACAGTCTTATACGAAAATGTTCTATTTTTGCGGTTTTTTTTTTCGTAAATTAAAGTTCAATTATAGATCAAAATATTTTCTCTGGAACGGTACTGTGTGCTGTACGATGAGTTACGTGCTGTAGACCAGCCGCGTAAACAAATCGTCGTTAAAAGATAGAAAGATGCTTCTTAATTTTTGGGAAATTTTTCAATTCAAAAGTACAAACTAAGAAAAATAGATACCTATTTTAAAAAAAAACTTATTTTTTTTATAACAATTAATAGTAATCTATAAATGCATTGTTGTTACTGCAAGAGTTCGCAAACAAAACCACATCCGTAAGCATCTGTAGTTGCCAACTGCGCGCACTAAACAAACTCCATTAAAATACGGAACAAAATAAAATAAAACCATTTCTAGAGAAAATGTTGAAATTGATCCCCATTAGCGCGCGTATACAGGCATGGCACCGACGCACCCAATTTTGGCGATTATTTTCCCAAATTCCAGGTATTCTCCTAATTGTATCAGCAGCTTCAAGTATACGGTTTCGCAATTCTTCCACCGTAGCAATTGGAGTATTGTAAACCAATGACTTCAAGTGACTCCAAAGATAAAAGTCCATTGGAGTTAGATCGGGTGACCGAGGTGGCCACGGCACAGAACCAAAGCGTCCAATACATCGCTGAGGAAACATTTCATTCAAAAGTGTCGTTACTTCTCGAGTGTAGTTTGGAGGAGCCCCATATTGCAGATAAAACATGCGTGCCCGAATTTGTAATGCCACATTGTCCAATAATTCCGGCATTCCGGACCCACAAGTACATCGCTTATTATGCCAGGCCAAACATTTACGGAGAACCTATGTTGAAAATTAGTTTCCCTAATCGCGTGAGGATTTTCATGGGCCCATATATGCATATTATGAAAATTCACTTCATCACGGGTAAATGTCGCCTCATCTGTTACACAAACATAAACAGGAAAATCTACTTGATTAACACATTGCCGTAAAAACCATCGGCAAAAACGCATTCGTTGATCACAATCCGGGGGTAAAATCTATTCAACTGGTTGCAGATGACAGAGGTGCAACAGCTGGCGCCTTAAGATGCGATGTACGGTACGAGATGAGGTTCCTACTTGCTGTGCGAGTCGTCGAGTGCTAATTGTGGTGTCTTCGTCAAGATTTTTTAACACTGCATCTACAACATTAAGGTGCACTTGTTGACCACGTCATTTTCCTCGAGGAATAACACTTCCCGTATCTCGCAGCCGCTGAACACACTTTAGGATTGTATTTGCACATGTGGGGCTGACGTTGTGGCCATCGTTCCCGGCACAACCCAGTCGCGGCGAGCGCATTTTCTCCGGCTGCACCATACACTAACACCATATCAACACTTTTGGAAATAGTAAGTGCATTGTTTTTTCGGTTCATTGTAAAACTAGTTTGTCCACAAACTAAAAAATTAAGCAAAGTAAGAAATAAGAATCTCATTTTTAATGTAATCGGCACGCTATTCTTATTTTTTACTTCTTTATAAAAATTACACTGTCACTGTCGTGGAAATACAAAATAAAAGCTTTTGTTGAATCTTTCACTTTTTAACGCTGATGGGTCGATGGACGATGCTCAGTATTAAATAATTAAGTGAATAATGAATTCAGTACAAATTATACAAAATCAGTTGACTGCACAAATTTTTTGACAATGTAACCTAACCCATTTTCGCTGAATAAATGGACTTTAATTTACAAAAAAAAGCGAAGATGGAACTTTTTCGTATAAGAATTTTCTACTACAAATATCATCAGGAAGCTTTAGTTTAATTTTTATAGATTATACACGCCGCACCCTGTATAAAGCCACTGCTGCATGATATAGACAGCTTTTAAAACCAATGACGTAACATCACATAAGTTCAGTAAATGCTACAAAACATTTCTAGTTTTTAACATTTCACAGTAGGTCTCAATTATTACATTCACTCCACTTTAACTTAGCATTTTCGGCAATACAATGTTAAATTTAATATTTGTGTCACTATCCCGGATCCACACTGACGCTAACATTGTTAGTAGTACATAATTANCTGATGGGTCGATGGACGATGCTCAGTATTAAATAATTAAGTGAATAATGAATTCAGTACAAATTATACAAAATCAGTTGACTGCACAAATTTTTTGACAGTGTAACCTAACGTTCTTTTAGTATTACTAGTATTAGATTATACCCACTTAAATTATCATATTGCATCTCGGGTCGCATAAAAACATTTCCAAAGCTTTTAATAAATAGCACAGGGTCGGCTTTCATTTTCACTGAATAAATGGACTTTAATTTACAAAAAAACGCGAAGATGGAACTTTTTCGTGTAAGAATTTTCTACTACAAATATCAAATGCTACAAAACATTTCTAGTTTTTAACATTTCACAGTAGGTGCCTACTCAATTATTACATTCACTCCACTTTAATTTAGCATTTTCGGCAATACAATGTTAAATTTAATATTTGTGTCACTATCCCGGGTCCACACTGATGCTAACATTGTTAGTAGTACATAACTATGTTCATCTAGTAACTGATCAAGTTAGTGAACATTTTTCTCGAACAATATTTCGACATATAGTATGAAGCGTACACATGAATAGCAATATAAGAATGTTAATGACATAACTACATCATGACAAAATATTTTCTTTGATATAAATATTAGCATGGGAAATCAATAACTGCCACCAAAATGTTACATATTGTCAACTATAGGTAAGTATTTTAGAGAGAAGAATAGTAATTTTAAAACTTTAAATAATCACCATGTAACTATAGTAAAAACTTTGAAAGAAAAATATGTATGGACATACGGCATTACTTTATTTGGACACATATTTTTTGATAGATCTTTCTTTGATAGAACAAAATTTATAAATATAATATTTGGATTCAATTACATGTTAGCATTAGTAGATTTAAAAGCAACAAAGTGTCCAGTTGCGAATTGTATACATACTGAACTGACCCTCTTGCACCATGTCCATCTCGCTCACTCTCTACATACATTGATGGACTGATAAAATTTACTAAGCATTTTGTAAAGAATATTTAAACCCCGGAAACTTGGTGAATAGGGGGCCTATCCGGAACCAGTTGACAGCCAGTTGATGGTTATGAGCCAGTTTACCATTTTGTTCTCCAACGGGAAAAGTAACCCCTCAGAAGTGTAAGTATAATAAAATGTTAAAATGAATTGATTTGCCTCTCTAACTTTACCCTCTCAGCAGCCAAGCGAGTAGCCCAAGAAGATAATATATTTTTCTCACTAGTTGTTTTTTATATTTTAAAGACCAACATCACATAGATGTAGAAGGATCCGCTGTTTAGAAGGCGTCTTCTATAATAAACTTAAAATTAATGTAGGGTCAATAAACAATCAAAAAAATAATACTTCATGAAAGGATGTTGATAGTTGTTAATCAAGATGTAAAATTTAGAATTTCAATCTTTTCAAAACAATCAAATGACAGCTACTCAAATAGGTATTTCAAAATTTCAAATGTAATATTTTTTTCAAATGATTTAATTAGTTCTATTATTTCAACATTGAATTTTCTTGTCTACTACACAATACAAAATAATTATTTGTTTCAAAGGGATCCAAAAAGCACATGTAATAACGTTCAGAAGTTTACCACCTAAGTACGTACGAAATATTGAATTTTGTTAATTTGGGGTTGTAAAGCCTAAGCCTATGATAATGTAGTTGTATGCCATAGATCTATTTTGTACAGTGTATAAATAGTCCGAGATACTGAACAATTATAATCATATTGTTAGGCGCGTCGCTATAGCAGTAAATTTACTAAAAAAATCGATGAATTGACGTCCGCTATTTTACTGTTGAAATGTGCAGAAGAAGGCAGTAGAAAAGGTATCTCATTTCGTGCGTCAATGTTTTTCATTAGCAGCATTGTTTTTTTAAACAATTTTAAACGTGTCCAAAATCAGTTTTTCCAATATAGTGGAAAAACTATTGTTTTAGAGAAATGTGTTCAACAGACGAAATATGCCGCCCGACAGACTAAAATCGTTTAAATTGTTTATTGTAAAAAAAACATAAAAAAAAACGTCGAAAAACAGCATTTTTTTAATTATCCATAACTTGGTTGTTATTTGTTGAAATTTTATAAATATGCCTAAAAGTTGTGAGTTTTAGGTATTGTTCTGCAAAACTGTGCGAAAGATGGGCGCTGTGGGCCCAGTAGTTTTTGCAAAATACTATTTATTTATCCCGTCAAGGACAAAAATGCATAACTTTAACCTTCTGTCTCTCTGAAAGTTATTGACAAAAAAAGGAAGGTCGATTTTTGAAGTTTATAACCTAACTTAGCTTTGTATCTAAATGTAATTTTGAATTATTTGGTGAGTTAAATAATCATGCGGAATCGATACCGTACATTTTTCAATGACTTGAAACAATGGGGGCTAAAATAGAGGGTTTCGCCCTGCATTTCTAACCCCTGTATCATCAGATACGTACGGCGCACAGTGGAAAATATTGGAAAAAATTCTCGCCACTCGCCAATTTTCATCGTCTCATCGTGATTTTTTTTTAATAATCTCGTTGTAATCTGAGTTTTCATATTCCGGTCAGGTTTTTTCGAAAAAACCCTTTTTTTAATGCTTAGGGAGCGCCCCTTATTATGACCCTTGATGATATATCTGATGTTTTTTCTGCAAAAACCTAACTCCAAATATATCATCAAGGGTCATAATAATCAATTTTTATTAATAGCATATACCTTTTAAACATTTTTTTCTACAACTGAACATCGAGTATTTAAAAATTTTTTCTTCGACATTGAGGTTGGGGCGCTCCCTAAGCATTAAAAAATAAAAAAAAGGGTTTTTCGAAAAAACCTCACCGGAATATGAAAATTCAGATTACCACGAGATTATTAAAAAAAAA
>NW_019419726.1:7347-8007 GCF_000390285.2 Anoplophora glabripennis
CGAATATTCGACCTAAAATTCCATTCTCTTACGATAACGATTATGTCGAATATTCGCATATCTTGCAACATCAGAATCTACATACTTTTCACGCTTTTTAAATTTGCCACTTAAAAATATTCCAAAGAAAGCATTGATATATTCCTTCAGTTTTATTTGAAGCAAATACATATATTATATAGTGAGATAACACCAATTCCCACAACACTAGATTACTGGAAGCAATAAAGGATGACAAATTATGGTTACTGGTTAGAAGTTAGAACCCATATGTCAAAGTCGTCAAAGTACATATGACAGGCTGCACCACTGAATAGTGAATATATACATTTTCACGATCTGTTCAGGTTAGACAAGGTTAGAAATAAGATTAAAAAGAGATAGAATCAGTAACTACAAGTCAGACGTATTCACCAATATTCACTCGCGAAAAAAAGCCTGTTGTTGCATTTACGAGAATTTAAGAAAGCAAAGTGTTGGTAGAATGAACGATTCGTCTTTAGATGCAGAGTTAGAAGAAGCGTGGAGTGTTGGATGTTCCACATTAATCCCTGAGAAATCAAGGGAGCGCTATGAAAATACATACAAGATTTTCAAGAAATGGTGTGACAAAAAACCAACATATTACCGAGAAAGTTATGGTGGCGTACTTTGTCCAAA
>NW_019419727.1:0-1986 GCF_000390285.2 Anoplophora glabripennis
AATGAAATTGTAGCACAATTTTTACAGTATTCGTAAATGATTATAAACAACGGGACCGGTAATTTTATTTCCTGGGCGTTGGCAATTAAATTTGGATAGTATTAAAATATATTAAAATAAGATCAAAGTTACGTTAAAACACAATTTTATTTGTCACGACATTTCATTCAACCAGCTGGCGAACGGTTTACCATTGTTTATTGTATATTTCATTGTTTCTTCCTTGAAAACTTAAAAAAAATATTAGTAGACATTTTATTGCACTTTATGACGGTAAAGGGTATGAAGAATGATAATATAAAAAAAACTAACTCGAAAGAAGTGGCGCTAAGTTGGCAAATTGAAAATAAGTGGCAAAATTACGTGGTTGTTTCGTTTTTTATACTGCTCATAAAAATCTACAAGACCTATCAGAAAATTAGTTATTTTATGTTGTAGGCAATTAAATTACCTACAATTTAAGGTATACAGGGTGTAAGAAATTTAACTGACATTACTTCAGCATGAGATAGAGTAATCAACGTGGCAGACTTGTAATACGGAAAAATTGTAAACAATTATTATTCTAAAACATTTAGTAAATTTCAAGACAATTGCTGAACACTCACCCCGTCAACACGTCTTTTCCTATACAAGTTTTCTATACATTAGTTTTCAATAAAATTCTTTATTATTACCGTTGAGAAAGCGTTTTATTCTTGCTGTACAGCGAAAGCAACCCTCAGTAAAATAAAGGCCGAACGCAAAAAAATCAATTTAGAAAATTATGCATTATTATTGCAAAAAGCGATGGATGCAAAAAGAGCGAATCCCCGAGCGGCTTTTGCGTGACCCTGGGTCAATTTATTTATAACGCCGTTTTGCACATCTTACTTTAATAGTTGTAAAGAACAACTTAATTTCAACTTTTTGAAATTGTCTTTTTCGATACGTTTATTTGGTTCTATATCTATGATATTAACTAAAAAAAAAACGAACGAAATTAATTAATAAATACCTGGGGCATCAAATTCACGGTCAATCGAATCAGCCTTTGGCACACATATTAGTCATAGGATTGATCGTCTTTTTCATAAATTTCATCAACATCCATAGCTTTATGCAATAATAACGGGCAATTTTTGATAACTGATTTTTCCGCATTCAACTTTCATTTTACAATTAACAAATTGCTGAAATATGAGTTTAGATACCTTAAATTGTAGGTGATTTAATCTACAACACAAAATAACTTATTTTTCGAAAGGTCGTCTAGATTTTCATGGGCAGTAAAAAAGTGAAAAAAAAACCACGTAATTTTGCCATTTATTTTCAATTTGCTAACTTAACGCCATTTTTTTCGAGTTAGTTGTTTGATATTATTACTTTATATACTCTTCCTTGTCATAAAGAGCAATAAAATGTAATTTGTAATTTTTTTTTTCGTTCAAACTCTAATGTGACTGGTGTAGTAAAAGAATCTTTTGATGACGCTAAGATTTAGAAATCTTTAGTTCACAGTACCAATTGTGCAATGTTGGATGCCTAACCTCGACGTTCACGTGGCTCGTAATCATTTATGAAGGTTGTGTATTACAAACGCATCTTGTTTGCGACATCTACACGACTATTGTGGTCCTTTCTTTAACAAAACATATTCTTAATCTTCATAATGTGCAAAACCGTACTTATCTTATCAACTTAGACGTCACCTGTTACATGGGTGTTGCACAATAATGAAAAGGTAATATTGACAGTTGGTTGAAGGGAGCGCAAAAACAAGCGCTTATAGGTGGGGAATTCTGCAAGGAAGCCTAAAGAGTTTAAAATAAGTAGTTGAAGTGAGAACAGTGTGCAGATAGGTAGCAAGACGATCGGCGGGCAGTGTGTCAAAAATAGTGAGAAATTAAGTGTTTAATCGGTATTAGTTAGCAGGTAATATTCTCTAAGTACTTTGTTGTTAATTGTTCTATGTAATCTTATGGATGTGATGTTTTTGGTATATCA